>NC_090275.1:78568584-78751084 GCF_040414725.1 Anabrus simplex | reverse complement strand
TGCATAATGGTCTATAATGAAGATGCATATCATTATTCATTCCTTCGTCCATTCATTCATTCATTCATTCATTCATTCATTCATTCATTCATCGATTTGGCCATCTGTGGGCCACGTATACACAGTCTACCTGCCCTTCTGTCACGCCGACTAACGCCCTTGTCTCTGCACTCTCGCCTCTTTCTTCCGTTACTTGGCCAGTGGCTTTTCGGGTGTATCCCTCTCACTCCCGCAATTTTTTCCTAAATATTTTCTTTCCTCTATGTCTTCCTCCTCGACACCCACATCTGGTAGATTCTTGTGCACTTGTGTAAACCATCCAGGCTGTGTTTTCCATTTTTCTTGCAGAAGAAGTATTCTGTTGGTCATCATCTCTTGATTCATCCTTTTAATGTGTCCCGAATACATCATTCTCCTTTTCCTCATCGTCGTCATAAATTCTTCGATGATTTTAACATAGACTTGCGTTCCTCGACAATGAGTACATGGGAAGAAGATTTGGATACGACGCGTATATCGCCGAGAGTTTATTTAACTTACAATCATTATACTCCAGTGTCCAAAAGTTAAGCAAAAGTAACGAGTAATCAGGGCAACAGGAAATAGACCGCAAATAGCACGACATATGCACGTGTTCGCTCTGTACAGGAAAGGATTGTTCCCTGCTATGACTAGCGGCGTAACCGCAAGGTAAACATAGCTAGTGCCTGCGCCCCATATTCCTTAGTTGTGTTTGCCCTGTTATAGTTTGAGGAGTGTAGCCTCGTGGTGAACGTGACACCATAAGGCCGGGCGCACATTGAGAAGCAGACGGCCGCAGAGCAGGGCAGATCAGGTCAGGACAGCGTAGCTCTGACGAAACTGCGATGTGAGCGCACATTGCCACGCAGTCGCGCGTCAGTTCTCAGAAGGAAGGAGCAATGGCTAGCAACAATGATCTAAGTTCCGAATGAACAAAATTTGAAAATCCCGCTTCCAGCATTTGTGAATAATTTTGTAGAACCGTTGCCGTACGTTTCTGTTGGTAATGAGGCCTTTCCACTGTCTGAAAAATTAATGAGGCCGTATCCCAAATAAAGCGTAACCGGAAACTATGAAAATAAGATTTTCAATTACAGGCTGTCGCGAGCAACGCAAACTGTTGAATGTTCTTCTGGCATACTGGCGTCCAGGTTCCGTGTTTTCCGAAAACCATTCGAGATCAAAGTTGACAGTGTTGATTAAGTCATAAAGGCGGCTTGTGTGTTGCATAATTTTCTGAGATACAACACTTTGCCTAAAAATAATGTAGATGAGGACATTGTCAAAATGCCTGAGAACCAGTTGCTTCCATTGGTACACAAGAGAAGGTGTGCATCCAGTGCTTTTATAGTGAGACAGAAGTTTACCAATTATTTCAACACGGTAGGAAGTGTGCCGTGGCAAGCGGATAAAGTTTCAAGAGAGAACTACCGACTTACTACGATGACTAGAAATTCCAGGTAACTGGCATTGTTCCCCTTTTTCAGTCTTCTATGCAACGTCAAAAATATACCTGGGGAAGCCGAATTATTGCCTGGTGTGCTGGCATATTCTTCAGATTTTTAAATTACTTTTTAATTTTCGTATTTACGTAGATGACTTATTGTATTACGATTATTCGTTTTCTACATATTTGTCCTTTTCCTAAAGTATTTTCTAAAGAGTGTTTGTGAATAAATTGTTTTGATAGTAGTCTACTTACCATCATTAACATTCACGTCCTTGGCAATTTCGCTCCATATATCAAGTTTTAATTTATTATTCACATAGTCCACATGATTCACATCGTATAAAACAGGGTACGAGCGCACGGCTTCGACAATTTCTCCCTCCATGTCTCAACTACTCAACTAACAACGCGACACGTGCGCAGGAAACTGTGTTTCGAAGACTGCGCGTGGTAGGCGGAAGTAGGTGCAGAACCGATCTGCTCTGCTCTGACCTGCCCTGTCAACTTGCGATGGTGCAATGATTTGTGTGGATTACAAAAATCTGCTCTGCGCTGCGCTGCTTCAGCTGCTTCGCCTGCGTCCCAATGTGCGCCCGGCCTAATGGTACAACGACGTCATTTGGACCCCGTTTTGCAGGGTAGAATTCTCGGCCGCCTGAAAGCAGGCCAGACACACACCGAAGTCGCCGTATTCTTGAATGTGCCACAAAGTGTCATTTCCAGACTTTGGAGATGATTTCGAGACACAGGAGATGTTAGTCAGTACCAGGTCGACCAAAGGTAACCACCCTACAGCAGGACCGATATCTGGCCTTTAACCGCCCGACGAAATCGGAGTGCACCTGCAAGACAATTGTCGGCGGAGCTTGCAGCCGTCTGAGATGTTGCCGTTTCCCGGCAAACTGTGTAGCGGAGGCTCAGAACAGCAGGGCTGTTTGCCCGACGTTCAGCAGTGTGCGTCCCACTCACTCCAGCACAGAGACGGGCCCGTTTACTGTGGAGCCGTCAACATCGAAACTGGACCGTGAATGAATGGAGGCATGTGCTCTTCACAGATTAATCCCGCTTCAGTTTGCAGAACGATTCCCGTCGCACATCAATCTGGAGAGAACCGAGTAGCCGATATAGCCACAGGAACATCGTAGAACGGGACCAGTATGGTGGTGGTGGCGTCATGGTGTAGGGCGGCATCATGTTGAATGGCCGTACGGACCTGCACATCTTCACGGGTGGTCCGAGGAACACTGTTAACGCTCGGAGATTCAGAGATGAGGTACTGAGACCACATGTTCGACTCTTCAGAGGTGCGGTTGGTCCAGACTTCCTCTTAATGGACGATAATGCCCGACCGCACCGCGCTGTTCTGGTGGATGAATTTCTGGCTGGGGAAGACATTCATCGCATGGACTGACCAGCGAGGTCTGCGGAACTGAATCCTATAGAACATGCCTGGGATGCATTGGGGAGGCGAATTGTATCCCGTCAGCCTCCACCAAGCACCCTCCAAGACCTTCGCATTGCCCTTTCGGAGGAATGGGATCGACTGCCACAAGAGCTCTTGGACCATCTGATAGAGAGCATGCCACGTCGCTGCGAAGCACGCGTGGCCATTAGGGGTAATCATACACTCTATTAACAGCATATTTTGTTGTGGAAGACATTGCCAAGTTTTGTTAGTTTTTGTCAAAGGTGTACCTTAGTTATCAGAACCTTTCTGACACCGTTTTTTGGACAAGTTGTGTGACATATGGTGTGTGAGTCAGCTTCCCTTTGTTCAGAAATCCATCTGACATTCCTATCAGGCGATATGGCCTCGTTTAGTGATTATGCTTAACTTTTGGACACTAGTGTATGTAAAGTCTCAAGTAACAGATAAAAGAGGAGGCTGCCTGTTGCAAAAAGAATTGAAAATATGAACTGTAGTTTTCATGAAATAGCGCTTCAAAGTAAGGCAACATTTGTGCTAAATATGTGACGTCACACGCATACTCTGTTATAAGATGGCGCTGTGTTGATTCGCTTGCTTTAGTTGGAGGTTAACTGTCGTTGTGAATACATCGTGGTCAGTTGAATAGAATAACAAATTTAATAATGGAAAAGGAAGATTTGATTAGGATTCGGCAAAAACGTGCAAAAGAAAGAATTGAAACGAGAAAAGCGAATGATGGAGGAATAAAATGAATGAAGCGAAAAGAGTGTAACTTGAAAATGGTTTTCCGTGGTTTCCCATTTTCACACCAGGCAAATGCTGGGGCTGTACCTTAATTAAGGCCACGGCCGCTTCCTTCCAACTCCTAGTCATTTCCTATCCCATCGTCGCCATAAGACCTATCTGTGTCGGTGCGACGTAAAGCCCCTAGAAAAAAAAAGAGTGTAACAGGCGTTACTATGAGAAATTGAAACAGCGAAAATCTCATATCACAGACCCACATTCAATTGAATAAAACGTGTTATCCACATAATATTTGTCTTTTATTTCTAATAAGTAAGTCTACGAAACCCTCCGGCCGTTACAGTAGTGGCAGCCTACCGCCAATTTCATAGTGTTCGTCGTTATATCTCAGCTGGAAAGTATGTGGGTTATTTTGCGCCTTCTTTAGACCCAAGATTTTTCGAGGAAATTTTCTTTGTCAGTTCAGACTAATTTGAGGTTTCAGCACAATTAGCGGAACCATATAGGGGTCTATGCCCGTTACATTAAGTTAGTATCGGGCTGAGTTACTCAGACGGTTGAGGCGCTGGCCTTCTGACCCCAACTTGGCAGGTTCGATCTTGGCTCAGTTCAGTGGTATCCGAAGGTGCTCAAATACGTCAGCCTCGTGTCGGTAGATTTACGGGCACGTAAAAGAACTCTTGCGGGGGAAAATTCCGGCACGTCGGCGTTTCCGAAAAGCGTTAAAAAGCTCTCTCCTTCTACATGTGGGAATCTATTTTTAATGTTGAACACATTTCTTAGCAAACAAAGTAGGGGTCGCCATACTACGCAAAACGTAAAATTAGCAATTTCCTCAATTGTGCAGAGCCTCCGATGTTCAGGCGGCAGCGCGCTGGCCTCTCATCGCTGGGTTCCGTGGTTTAAATCCTGGTCACTTCATGTGAGATTTGTGTTGAACAAAGCGGAGGCGGAACAGGTTTTTCTCCGGGTACTGCGGTTTTCCCTGCCATATTTCATTCCAGCAACTCTCCACTATCATTTCATTTCATCTGTCATTCATTAATCATTGCCCCAGAAGAGTGCGAGAGGCTTCGGCAGTCGGCACAATTCCTATTCTCGCCTCTAGATTGGGGTTTCATTCATTCCATTCCTGACCCGGTCCAATGACTGGAAATAGGCTGTGGATTTTCATTTTTCATTTTCCTCAATTGTGCCGAACGTTGAAGGGCTAAAGGGCTAAAGGGCTAAAGGGCTAAAGGGCCTGGACAGCTCTATCAAACTAAAGACACAAATTTCGAAAATCACTTCCCGCCTAAATGCAGTTCCGGAAAAACAGCCTAAAATCACTTGTTTCTTTACTCGTTTTCTTTTTTCTTTTAAGGGGGTTTCATCTCTGACAGGAGGCAAATACCGCCTTTCAGCAAGATTGTTTTTACCCCGTCAGTGTAGCAAACCAGAGACTTTCCGACTCAGCGGCATTCCCCGGAACAGATGAGTAGAGGGGCATAGTTTTCGCCCCAGGACTCTCGTGCACTTGCCCCCAAAAAAGGCGTTTTCTTTTTTATTTAAATCCTAGCCAAATTAACATATTTAAGTTACTTTAACTATTTCTGCAATGTGTTTCTTGGGTCAATACCCTCAGGCGTTTTTAGATTTTTTGAAAAATGTCCACACCGAATGTAAGTGCTTAAGTGAAACTCGGCATTGACTCACATTTAGTGATGGCAAAACTTTTTAAAATATCGATATATTGGTTTTTCGATACATTGGTGTTAAAATATCGATGTCATTGTAATATAGGTCTTCAAAATATCGATATATCGTTGATATAACCGTTTAATATTGGTGCTATTATCCATTATTGTAAGTCTAGTTTTACATTTAACACAATGATTAAAGGATCCATTAGGTTTAATACGCCTTGACACAGATCAAAACATACATACATTATCATTATAGACTGTTATACCTTTCAGCGTTCAGTCTGCAAGCCTCTGAGAATTTACTAAACGTCGCCACAATCCTCGATTTGCAACTAGTGTTGTGGCCTCATTTAGTTCTATACCTCTTATCTTGAAATCGTTAGAAACCGAGTCTAACCATCGTCGTCTTGGTCTCCCTCTACTTCTCTTACCCTCCATAGCAGAGTCCATTATTCTCCTAGGTAACCTATCCTCCTCCATTCGCCTCACATGACCCCACCACCGAAGCAGATTTATGCGTACAGCTTCATCCATCGAGTTCATTCCTAAATTAGCCTTTATCTCCTAATTCCGAGTACCCTCCTGCCATTGTTCCCACATGTTTGTACCAGCAATCATTCTTGCTACTTTCATGTCTGTTACTTCTAACTTATGAATAAGATATCCTGAGTCCACCCAGCTTTCGCTCCCATAAAGCAAAGTTGGTCTGAAAACAGACCGATGTAAAGATAGTTTCGTCTGGGAGCTCACTTCCTTCTTACAGAATACTGCTGATCGCAACTGCGAGCTCACTGCATTAGCTTTACTACACCTTGATTCAATCTCACTTACTAAATTACCATCCTGGGAGAACACACAACCTAAGTACTTGAAATTATCGACCTGTTCTAGCTTTTGTATCACCAATCTGACATTCAGAAAACAAGCTTAAAACAATGACCATGTAACATGACTTTTTCACTACAATGACACGAGTAACGAGCTAATAACTTATACCGAAAAACCATACGAAAAAAACTACAAACGTATAATTTGTGTACGAATAATTATCAGAGTTCTATAAAATTATAAAACATTTTCTTCCCAACTTCTTCTTCAGCACTGCCTTTCCATTTTTTTGTGAAAAAATACATGATGATGATCTTAGATCAATTTCCAGTACCTCTTACATCAGTAAATTAGAAAAAGCAGCTTGGATAACATTTTGCCATTTAATCGGTTTCTCTTTTCCGTGATGGTTTTACCGGCCTTTGAAAAGTCTCTCTGTTGGGACAGAGGTCGCTATCATGCTCAAGTATTGCCTAGCTAACGTATAAAGCTATGTATACAAGGTATGCACGATAAATGAGTTGTGATATTATCACTGTATTTACCGAAGTGAATTGAGAAATGAATCATTTAGGAAAAGGCTAGGAAAACAACAGATAGGGAATCTGCCACCTGGGCGACTGCCCTAAATGCAGATCAGTATTGATTGATTGATTGATTGATGAAAATTCAAATTTCGTAACTGTAGCATGCAAATATTGAAAGGCTGAAAAAGAATCAAATCGTAGCCAAAAGTATTAAATTAGACAGAAATATTTCCGATATATCGATATTCGTTTACCATCTCTACTCACATTAGCGCTCGTAGAGGTCCTTGAGTGAAACATTGACTCACATTAGCGCTCGTAGTGGTAGAAAAAAAGTCAAACTGCTAATGTAATCGACCGGATAACGATGATTAAGGAAACGATTGTAATTTTCAAGAATAAAAAAAAAATCGTGTGGCTATTTCTTGCCGAGTGCAGCCCTTGTAAGGCAGACCCTCCGATGAGGGTGGGCGGCATCTGCCATGTGTAGAAAACTGCGTGTTATTGTGGTGGAGGATAGTGTTATGTGTGGTGTGTGAGTTGCAGGAATGTTGGGGACAGCACAAACACCCAGTCCCCGGGCCACTGGAATTAACCAATGAAGGTTAAAATCCCCGACCCGGCCGGGAATCGAACCCGGGACC
Organism: Anabrus simplex; assembly: GCF_040414725.1. Classification (NCBI taxonomy): domain Eukaryota; kingdom Metazoa; phylum Arthropoda; class Insecta; order Orthoptera; family Tettigoniidae; genus Anabrus; species Anabrus simplex. The sequence goes on along the minus strand of NC_090275.1, from coordinate 78,743,756 downwards.
CTCTGAATTGAAGGCCAGTACGCTAACAATTCAGCCAACGAGTCGGACAATAAATAAGGAATATATTCTCATACTTTTATCATATTTTATTTACCTAAAATTCGTAGCTCATATCCCTAGCATGTTTTCAACATTGAGTTGCTTGCCTGAAGTTTAGAACTATGGATTTTAAAAGTTTACCTTTGCATTTGTTTGTTTCTTTCCTATAGCTATAGACTATCCCTCAGTTATCGACAACGGAAGAAGACTGTGGATCTAGGATTGAGATAACTTGACCTATCAACACATACACAACAGCCTGTAGGAGCTTACGAACCAGACCTGTCCTCCAGCAGAAATTGAAAGAAAATAGTGGATTCCCCGTAGCATTTTTCTTGCTTTCTCTTCTTCTTTTCTTTACAGCTGCTTTTATCCTTCTTTGTGTTATCCGAAAGGCATTATAATAAAACTTGCCAGCCTGCTGGGAGGAGAGGCCGCACGCCACGCCGTCCGGAAGGCCCAGGTAGTTCAGGAAGAGAAGAAAGTGAACCGGAAGGAAGACAGGAGGAAGAAGGAACGGGTTGAGCTGCCCTGAGGTTTGATAAGCCGTATTCAGCTACCTGTGCAGTGGGAAGGGTGCATAAAGCTTACTTCTTGCCCAGATTTATTGAGCACGTCAGTCAATATACATCTGCATCTTCTCCATTCTTACGGGTCAAGGAGCTATTGTGTTGTACAGTATGTCTGCTACCAACAAAGCATATATTATAAATATATTCTAACCAAGGCCTGCATCTTCATGCACTGAATATTTTGAAGTACAGCCTACTGCAATTATGCACTAAGAATGTGGAAAATATGTACAAAAAAAGAAATAATAATAATAAAAATAATAATACATCCTCTGTGAACCATGTGACCTTGTCGCGATGGGGACACTTGAGTGTCCTAATGAAGCAGATAGCCTAGCCGCAGGTGCAACCATATCGGATGAGTAGCCTATCTGTCGAGAGACCAGACAACGAATGGTTCATCGAAAAGGAGGGTAGCAGCCTTTCGGAAGTTGCAAGGGTGGCAGTCTGGATAATTGACTGATATGGCCTTGGAATAATACTCAACATGGCTTAGCTGTGTTGATACTGCTACACGGCTGAAAGCAAGGGGAAACTACAGCCGTAACTAACTCCCGAGGACTTGCAGCTCTCTCTGTATAAATGATGTACTGATGACGGTTTCCTCCCGGCTAAAATATTCCGGAGGTAAAATAGTCCCCCATTCAGATCTCCGGGTGGGGACTACACGAGAGGGGGCATTCATCAGGAAGAATTATACTGACATTCTGCGAGTCGGAGCGTGGAATATTAGAATTTTGAATCGTTGTGGTGGGTTAGAGAATCTAAAAAGGGAGATGGATAGACTAAAGTTAGATGTAGTTTGTATAAGTGAAGTACGTTGGCAGGAAGGGCAGGATAATTGGTCAGGCGACTATAGAATTATCAACACAAAATCAAACAGGGGAAATGCAGGAGTTGGTTTAATAATGAATAAGAAAATAGGGCAGCGAGTAAGCTACTACGACCAGCATAGTGAAAGGATTATTTTTGTCAAGATAGACATCAAAGCAATGCCCACTACAATACTGCAGATCTATATGCCTAGTAGTTCAGCAGATGATGAAATCGAAAGAACACATGAAGAGATAGAAGATTTAATACAATACGTAAAAGGGTGACGAGAATCTAATTGTGATGGGGGAGACTGGAATGCAGTGGTAGACCAAGGAAGAGAAAGTAATGCAGTAGGAGAATTTGGACTGGGACAAAGAAATGAAAGAGGAAGTCGGCTGGTTAAATTCTGCACCGATCACAATTTAGTCCTTGCTGATAATTGGTTCAAACACCACAAACGACGGCTGTATAGATGGACGAGACCTGGAGACACTGGAAGGTATCAAACTGACTCCATTGTGATTAGGCAGAGATTCAGAAACCAGATGCTGGATTGCAAAACTTACCCAGCAGACGTAGACTCTGGCCACAACCTGTTGGTCATGAAATGTCTCCTGAAGTAGCAGAAATTGAAGAAAGTAAGGTAGGCAAAGAGATGGGATCTAGACAAGTTGAAAGAAAAGAGTGTGAGGGATTGTTTCAAGGAACATGTTGCACAGAGACTGAATGGAAAGGCTGAAGGAAACACAATAGAGGTAGAATGGACATTCGTGAAGAATGAGGTGTCTAGGGCTGCTGAAGAAATGTTAGGAAGAAAGGAAAGATCAACTAAGAAGCAATGGATAACACAGGATATACTAGACCTGACTGATGGACGACGAAACTATAAGAATGCAAGAAATAAAGAGGGCAGAAAGGAATACAGGCGATTAAAGAAAGAAGTGGATAGAAAGTGCAGGACAGCTAAGGACGAATGGCTGAAGGAGAAGAGGAATTTGGGAAGGGAACCGCAATCCAAGGAGAGGAAATCAAAACCCTGAGATTAGCTGATGATATTGCTATTTTATCTGAGAATGCAGAAGATCTGAAGATATTGCTGAGTGGTATAGCCAGAGTCTTGGGTAAGGAGTACACGATGAAAATAAATGAGTGCAAAACAAAAGTAACGGAGCGTAGTCGTACGATGTCAGGCGATGCAGGTTAATGAAGTCTTAAAGGAAGTAGATTAATATTGTTACTTGGGTAACTTCCAACGATGGAAGAAGTAAGGAGAACATAAAATGCAGACTAGCACAAGCAAGGAAGTCCTTCCTTAAGAAAATAAATTTGTTCACTTCGAACATTGATATAGGGATTAGATGATGCTTTTGAAAACTTTCGACTGGAACGTGGCATTGTATGGAAGTGAAACATGGACGATAACTAGCTCAGAAAGAAAGAGAATAGAGGTTTTTGAAATGTGGTGTTATAGAAGAATGGTGAAGGTGAGATGGATAGACTGAATCACGAATGAAGAGATACTGAATCGAATTGGCGAGAGGAGATCGGTTTGGCTAAATTTGACCAGAAGAAGACATAGGACACATTTTAACACAACCACGACTTGTGCAGTTGGTTTTTGAGGGAAATTTAGGTGGTAAGAGCGGTAGGGCTAGACCGAGGTATGAATATGACAAGCAGATTAGAACAGATGTAGGATGTAGCAGTTAGGGCCTACGTAGAAATGAAAAGGTTAGCACAGTATAGGGTGGAATGCAGAGCTGCATCAAACGAGTTTATGGACTGATGACTCAAACAACAATAATAATAATAATAATAATAATAATAATAATAATAATAATAATAATAATTCTGGATTAAATCTGGAAGACATCCCAAAACCGAACAAAGTATAGGTTAGTGTTAAATATCGGTTTTCAAATGAAATCAATTCACGGCATTTTTCTCATTTTTTATTTTTTTTCATGCACCCCCTGTGGCTGGGGGACGCATTTGCAGAATACACCCACGGTATCCCCTGCCTGTCGTAAGAGGTGACTAGAAGGGGGTCCCAAGGGCTCTAAACTTCGGAGTGTGGCTTGGCGACCACGGGGCCCTTAGCTGAGTCCTGCATTGCTTCCACTTACTTGTACCAGGCTCCTCACGTTCAGCTATCCTGTCCGACCTCTCTTGGTCAACTCTTGTTCTTTTCCAACCCCTATGGTATTAGAGCATTGAAGGCCTAGGGAGTGTTTCACGTCCTTCGTGGCCCTTGCCTTTCTTCGTCCGTTACTTTAGTTTTCGAAGTGACGAACACCTTCTTTCTTTCTCTCTCTCTCTACCCCCTGTGTGTGGGGGACGCAGACGAAAAATACACCCACGGTATCCCCTGCCTGTCGTAAGAAGCGACTAAAAGGGACGATCAAGGGATGATTGAATTAGAACCATGAAACTACTTGTTATTAGTACCATTACGCGGGGAACACCATGGGTCGCTTTTACTTGCGTGTAGTACCACTATGTTAGGTATAGGCTACAATAGGTTTGTGATTAGTAGCAACAGAGAATGGGTTCACTGTGGGTTTACAGTGATTACTACACCTATGTGAGGAACACCATGAGTTTGCTTTGCCTGTGAGTGGCGTCATTATGTGAGAAGCACCATAGGTCTGCGTTACCTGTGCGACGTACAATACTTGACAGCAGTACCATAATGTGTGGAACACCGTGAGTCTACGCTACTTTTGATTAGTACCGCAACATGAGAAATACCATGGTTCTGGTTTACTAGGGATAAGTACCATTATGAGGGGCCGTAGACCTGGATTTTGGACCCATTTAGACCACAAGCATCATCGATTCAGGAATGTGCTTTAGAAGCAGTCCCTTGGTCAGTAATACTATTACATTGCGGGTTAGATCCACTGATTGTTTTATCGGGCGAGTTGGCCGTTCGGTTAGGAACGCGCAGCTCTGAGATTTTATCTTTGAGATAGTGGGTTCGAACCCCACTGTCGGCAGCCTTGAAGATGGTTGTGTGTGGTTTTCCATTTTCACACCAGGTAAATGCTGGGGCTGTACCTTAATTATGGACAGGGCCACTTTCTTCCCACTTCTAGTCCTTTCCTATGCCATCGTCGCCCTAAGACCTGCCTGTGTCGGTGCGATAAAGTAAATTAAAAAAAGAAGAGAATCTGATTGTTTTAAATTCATATTTATCCATTCATTCTTCATTGTTACGTTTTGAATTCTGATCGGTGGATGATTTTGGACGTTTAAATTGTCATTACATTTCGTATCACTGCGTACCGTTAGGGGTCGATGACTTTGACGTTAGGCCCCTTTAAACAACAAGCATCATCATCATCATCATCATTTTTTCATGCACCCATTTTCTTTTTCGTTTTGCTTTACTCAAAGCGAACGGAAGAAGTATTTCGTCCAAGGAACTGCTGGACATTTGATTAAAATAAAATAAAAGCAAGAGTTCAAGAAAAACGATAGGCTACTGAATGAAGTTCGTACGCACTTGGCTGCGACTGCTTTCATACTGGTTCGTCCTGGTTTGCCCGCACTGTGTTGGACTGCCCCAGTTCGTGACAGTTTGCGGTCACTTCGACCACGCTGACAGTTGGCTTTCTGTTTGATTGAATATTTACGGACAGTATCAAGGAAGTTATGACGAACAAACTTAAAAGGAGAGACGAAACGAGAGATCTGACTATAAAATATTGGGCACCATGCAAATACTTTAACGAAATATGCATTGAAGTAATGCAATTACAAACTTACTATAAACACTGTGAGATCAACTTGCCACGTTAGTAGACTACTTCTTCTTAATCTGTTTACCCTCCGGGTTAGGTTTTTCCCTCGGACTCAGTGAGGGATCCCACCTCTACCGTCTCAAGGGCAGTGTCCTGGAGCTTCCGACTCTGGGTCGGGGGATTCAACTGGGGAGAATGACCAGTACCTCGCTCAGGTGGCCTCATCTGGTATGCTGAACAGGGGCCTTGTAGGGGGATGGGAACATTGGAAGGGACAGGCAAGGAAGAGGGAAGGTAGCGGCCGTGGCCTTATGTTAGGTACCACCCCGGCATTTGCCTGGAGGAGGAGTGGGAAACCACGGAAAACCACATCGATGATGGCTGCGTTGGGAATCGAACCCATCTCTACTTAGTATATCTCCCGATGCTGAGTGGATCCCGTTCCAGCCCTCGTACCACTTTTCAAATTTTGTGGCAGAGCCGGCAGCTAATCACGCTAACCACTACACCAATTAGGCGGACCACGTTAATAGACACACCGTTACAAACATTCATCATTACTGTGTTGTCTGTTTTCGTACAGAGTGAATCAAGAGAGAGGACTTTACTGTTCGGTTAAGCCAGCTCCTTTTGTCACTAATAACGTTACCAACTGAACTGAAATTTCTTTCAATAGCTGCACTGGAGGCTGGAATTGACAATATTTTGTTCTCTAGCAGAGCAAGTCTTGAATATTCTGTGCTGTTATTTGTCCCCTATGCAAGGGGATCGTCGTCAGGAAGGTGATTTTTTAATAAGTAAATTGTTTTAGTAAGAATATGGGCAACGGGTTTTCGTCCATAGATCTAGGAACCCATTACCCAAACAACTGTAAGGAGACGGAGCTCTGTTGCACACATTCTGACGCACTTCTCTGTAATGTTTTGTTTGATTTCAAGTGGTACTGTATTATTTGATGGCCGCACTTTACACACAAGTGCTTTCATATGCGAGGTAGTAGATGCAAACGTTAGTAAGGAAGCACAACATTTACGTAGGCAAGTCAATATGTACTGTATCTGCAATTTTGCTCTAAATTGTCTTTAGGTTGCCTCTATGGCGTTGTGTGCTCGCCAGCCGCTAGATGGCACCGTTGTCTACGTCTGTGGTAGGTTTCAAGATATAAAGGCGGCCATACACGAGCGGATTTCCTCAAGGTTCGGCCTGAACAGTCCAATCCTTAAGGAATTTCTCAACGTGTGTGGCGGTGTCCTTGAGGCCGCTCTGGGTGCGAGAGATCCAAAAATCCCGAACAAAATTAAATTCTTTTCCGCCTTGAGGCCAAGCAGGTCGGATTTTCCCAGTCTCTTGCTGCGTGTATGTGTTGACGGTAGTAGGCCTTGAGGATTTATGAAGTGTTGTCGGGAGTGTCATATATCGTCATATCTCGAGAACTTTTAACAGAATTTATACCAATATACCAGAATGAACCTTGCTTGTGGCAAGTGAGTTCAAAAAATTACCATGATGAACACTATTTGCAATACCATGTGAACAACCAACCACCACAAGTCAACAGAACTGCTGTGTTGACCTGGAGTTGAACGTTGAGAAAATCCCCAAGGCCTTTTCCTTCAGGATTTCCTTGAGAATATCCTCTCCGTGTGTGGGCGAGGGTTCGGTTGAGGAAATCCCGGAGGCTTTTTCCTTGAGGATTTCCTGTACGTGTATGGCTAGCTTAATAAGCGCAGCGAGGGATCCAGTTGGCCGTGTCAGGTCCACGGCCGACTTGATGCGTCGCTCTAGCTAGGGAGCGCAGCGAGAGATCCAGTCGGCCATGTCAGATCAGTAGGCTACAGCTTGCGCTGTTGCGACGTAAAAGTGGCCGCGCCTCTCTCTGTTTCACCAAGGAAGGACAGCGTTCCGTAATCCGGTTTTTTTTTTTTTTTTTTTTTTTTTTTTTTTTTTTTTTTTTTTTTTGTGGTCTGAGGGTGTACCAGGAGTGGGTCTTCGGATTCTGGGGAGCCTGCACCGACATGCTCGAAGGTATCGGAGACTCCATGAAAGATCAGACATAGAACCAAGAATTTCTTTGCTACCTTTAACGCCAATTCTCTCCAGAAAGTTGGAAAACTGAAACAGCTCACAGATATCCTATCTGAACAGCAAATTTTGATTGCAGCAATTCTCTTGAAAGCTCTTCAAATCCGGGCAGAAGAACAGCTAGATCCAGAGCTGGGTGATTACCAAGGCAGGAAAGGACGGTCATGTGTGCAACAGATTACGAATCTGAAATCTGTCCTTTCATATCTTAAACTAAGAAGCAAGCCTTTCGTAGTAACGTTCACGACTTTAATAAGGCCTGTGATTGAATTGACAGAACTACCCTAATTCATATCTTAAAGGAATTTGGCTTGGACGGTAAAGCAAGAGCGATCATTCAACAGGCTCCCACCAACACCATCTCAAAAGTGAAGTTCAGAGAAGAGACTTCAGATGCCTTTAAAACACGGACAGGAGTTAGACAGGGAGATGGTCTCTCACCTCTGCTGTTCAACTGCGTCCTTGAGAAAGTGATCCGTGAATGGCGCAGAGAAATGAGTTATCAAGCAGTCGAAAGCGGAGTCAGACTAGGCCACAAGAACAAGAACTTTTCAATTGACTATCTAGCATTTGTAGACGATCTTGCAGTTTTCGATGATTCCTTGGATGTGGCCACGAAGCAATCAACCAGCTTCAAACACAAGCTGCAAAGGTGGGCCTCCAAATGTCGTTTGAGAAAACGGAATTCATTATAAACATCAAACTGGCGCCAAGTGAGTTAGAAGGGACTCACGGAAAAGTCAAGTGGGTTGAAGAATTTAAGTATATGAATGGATAGAACGTAACATGTCCGTAAAAGAAGCCTTTGCATCACGCATGAATAAAATTGAAATGGCTTACCATCTGACTAAAAATGTCTATAACGAAAGATCTGTATCTCTGAATGAAAAAATCAAACATTATTGCACTGTCATCCGGCCAGAGGCTCTATATGCAGCGCAATATCTCGCCATGAACAAAAAAAAAGGCATGGTGGAGAAATTGGAGGATTAGTTAAGGAAGATTTTGAGGAAAATCTTAGGTCCTGTCAAAGACAACGGCGAGTTTAGGAGACGGCACAACCAGGAGTTGTACTCGCATGTGGAGAAAATAACAGACGTGATGCAGAAAAGGAGGAATATTTTTTATGGACACATGGCCCGAATGAAGTCAACACGGTTAACCAACCGCATTTTCACTTTCCTCCAAGAGAAAAAAGGCAAAGGGGGCATGGTTCAGTGAGGTATAGAAAGATCTGCAGGAGATTGGGATCTCATTTGAAGATATCCAGGCGCATGATCCATTTAAGAAAACATTCCAAGAACATCAGAGTTTCCAACCAAAGCCGAAGCTGAAAACTGAAAAGGCATGGACGAAAGAGCGAAACGAACGACATCGTCTACGAATGAAGGAATACTGGACCAACATTAAAGCTCAAGGGCGTGGTCCTTAGTTGGCCGAAACGAAATAATAATAATAATAATAATAATAATAATAATAATAATAATAATAAAGGGGACAAACAAAAGGTTGATAACTACAAAGGCATCTCTCTTCTGCAAATTGCATACAAGGTATTCTCAAAAATATTGCTGAATAGAGTAGAAACATCACTTGACAAGCAAGTGGGTGAGTATCAAGCTGGATTTCGAAAAGGTAGAACTTGTTCAGAACAAATATTTAACTTAAAATCCATAATTCGCCATAGGATATTGAATTCAAAATACATTGTTGTGACTTTTGTAGATTTTAAAAAGGCCTTTGACTCAGTTGATAGAGAAACCAGAAATAAAACAATTCGTGAATTTGGAGTGAGAACTAAATTGGCAAATCTAATACATCAAACCCTTACTGACACAATTTCAAAGGTGAAATTTATGGGTGAGATATCCAAACCTATTAAGATAAATACAGGGGTACGGCAAGGTGACGGTCTGTCACCCTTTCTATTCAACTGTGTTCTAGAGAAAATTGTAAGAATTTGGAACGTAAAGCTTAAAGATCATAACTTTTTGCCGGTAACTTTGGGGAGAAAAAACAAAGGCATTGATATAAATTGCCTAGCATTTGCAGACGATTTCGCTATATTTTATTGTCAGAAAACCTAACAAGTGCAACAACACAAATCAATTTCTTGGAAGAAATAGCCAACAAGACAGGTTTGAGAATCTCCGTAGAAAAAACAAAAACAAAACAAACATCAAGAATGCTCCAAAATTTTTGGCAACAGATATTGGTCCAGTGGAAAGAGTAACAAAATTCAAATATCTGAGAAAAATAATTGAATAAAATGGTTTAGACAAATCTGCAGTAGAAGAAAGGGTACACAAGATGGAAAGAGCATATGGTATCACAAAGACTTTTTATAACAAAAAGTGTCTATCTAAAAATCTTAAATTAAGGCACTACACTACAGTGGTGAAACCGGAATGCTTATATGCAAGCAGAATGCCTGGTACTAAACTATAGATTAGATAAACTTGAGGTACTAGGAAGGAGAATCATGAGAAAAATCTTAGGCCCTGTGAAAACAACAGAAGTATGGAAATTAAGATCTAATGATGAAATATACAGGAACATAGAAAACATAACAGAAACCATAAGAGAAAGGAGTTTGCAATTTTTCGGACATATTTACAGAATGGATGATTCCAGATTAACAAAAAGGATTTTCAAGTACCTTTGGGACAAAAAAGGCAACAACTAGCTGGATTCAAGAAGTAAGGACAGATTTAGAAAGAAATAATATAAGAGAAGAAGAAACTATGGACAGAGAAATTTTTAGAAAGAGGGTAGTAAGTATGGAAGGATTCCAAGGAAGATTGAACAAGAAGCCTGGTGCGAAGTGGTCCGAGGATAGAACAAAACAGCATAGTGAAAGGATGAAGGAATATTGGAAGGAGCGGAGAAGAAATCAACACAGTATGAAGAACTGAATTGAAACTGGAACGTGGTCCTTAGCAGGCCTCATCGGAAATAATAATAATAATAATAATAATAATAATAATAATAATAATAATAATAATAATAATAATAATAATAATAATAATAATAATAATAAACCCTCATCAGATTTCAATCGTACCTGCTCATCAACCAATGCATTGCCTAAGTCTTCCGTAATATCCTGCGTTTTCTTTTTGCTAGCTGGTAAACTTGTCCCTGTTCACTCATAGTCAAGTCTCCAAACCATATAATAATTTCGATTATTATTATTATTATTATTATTATTATTATTTATTATTATTATTATTAGCGTATTCTCCCAATAATGGAAGACGTTAAGCAAACAACTCAATCAAGCTTTCTTTGGGTTCTTCTTGTTCTTCCAATAGGCTTTCATTCTCTCTGAGAAGGCTTGTTTACGTTCTTCCGACCATTTCGGTCTGCACTGTTTTTGCTTTGGTTGCTCTGATGTAACTTCCCACTTGTTGACTTTGTGTCTGAAGGTGTCTCTTTCTAAAATGTCTGTTGCACATATGTTTGCGTTTTTGAGGTCCTTTCGAAGTTCATCCAGCCAAGGTGTTGAATTCTTAAGTGAGCTAACATAATTTAATATTCTTTTTGACAGTCGATTTTCTGGTAATCTTGTGAGGTGTCCAAAGAATTTCATTCGTCTTTTCTTAATGTCGATTTCAATGTTTGAAACTTTTTCTGTTGTTTTGATTGATTGCAGCCTGTAACCATCTTGGGTATATCTTGTTCCTAGGATTTTCCTGATGATCTTTCTCTCTTGCTTTTTTATTTCTTCTAATTCTTGTTTACTGTTAAGTGACAATGTTTCACTTGCGTAAAGGACTGTTGGTTTTATGACTGTCTTGTAATGCCGAATTTTTGTCTGTCTTGACATGCATTTTTTGTTGTAGATGTCTTGAACTAACCCTAATGCCTTCTTGACTTTTTGGAGACGGTTTTGCTGTGAGATCTTCTCAAGGCCTGTCGGTTCGATGAATTCTCCGAGGTATTTAAAGTACGAGACCCGGTCGATTTTACCGTATTTTGTTCTCAGGCTCGTGATATCTGTCTTTGAACAGAAGAATTTAGTTTTCTCAAATGAAATCTGTAGTCCCACTTTTTCTGCAGATTCCTTAAGTATCTCAAGCTGCTTGATGGCAGTCTCCTCATCCTCTGTTAAAATCGCCAGATCGTCCGCAAATGCAAGGTATGGTACGTAGAGGCTGTTTTTGGGAAAGCCCAATCGGATCGGTTTCCAAGATTCATGTTTCTTGAGTTCCTTCTCCCATTCTTCCATAACCTTGTCTAGGACGACGTTGAACAGAATTGGAGAGAGTCCATCACCTTGTCTCACACCTGTCTGAATGTCGAAGGGTTCTGAAATTTCTCCCATAAATTTCACTTTAGATTTTGTGCCCGTTAGTGTTTGTCTTATGAGTTCTAGGGTTTTGGGATCTAGTCCTCTCTCTTCTAGAATTTGGAATAGGGAGGGTCTGTCTATCGAATCATATGCCTTTTTGAAATCTACAAATGTGCATACTGTAGGCTTTTGTCTGAGGGCTCGTAGTTTAAGTATGGTTTTGAGGTTGAAAATTTGTTCTGGGCATGACCTGTTTGGTCTGAATCCTGCTTGAAATTCTGATAATTTGGGTTCTAATTGTTGTTGTGTTCTATGCAAGAGACAGGCTGATAGTATTTTGTATGTGACTGATACAAGTGAGATTCCTCTGTAATTGTTTACGTCTAACTTGCTGCCTTTTTTATGTAGTGGATGGATTAGAGCAATCTTCCAGTCATCCGGGAGCTTTTCGGTTTGCCAAATGTTTTGGATTATTTGTGTAATTTCTCTGAGTGAATTTGGGCCTAAATTTTTCAGAAGTTCAGCTACAATTCCGTCTTCCCCTGATGCTTTGTTGTCTTTAAGTTTCTTGATATGTGAATAAATTTCTTCTTGAGTTGGTGGTGACGAATTTTCCGGTATGATTTCTGGCTGTACTTTCGGGAATCTCTTTTTGGGTTCTGGACAATTTAAAAGCTGTGAAAAATATGTAGCTAATTCTTGGCAGTTTTCCTTATTTGTCAGGGCTAGTTTACCATCGTGCTTCCGAAAGCAAAGGTTCTGTGGGGAATATCCTTTAATTTGGTTCGCAAAGGTCTTGTAGAAATCGTGTGTGTTGTAATTTTTGAAGTTGTCTTCAATTGACTTCAGTTGGACATTGACGTATTTCCGTTTATTTTGTCTTAAAATCTTGGATACATGCTTGCGAACTTCGAAGAATTTCTTCTTCTTCTTCTTCTTATTATTATTAGTATTATTATTATTATTATTATTTCCTCTGGCATTTCAACTGCTCTGCAGCATTAAGCCGAGAGTTGACAACACTGCGGCTATACCTGGGGAAACCCCACTGTCCAGTCGGGCTTCTAAGTCCTACCGATCTCTAACGAGGAAGTTACAAGAACTCTCTGTATGAGAGGGAAGCAGATTGGAAACTTGTGTATGCAAAATCAATGCGCGAATTCGCCAGTCTGTTACACCAGATAGTGTTGGAGAGTGAGGGGTGTTTTGTGTGGGGTGGGTTGGAATAGAGGTGGGGGGTGGGATTTCATACAAATCTCCCCGCAGCATCTGCATATTGCGTCCTTCCCCCCTTCACCCGTCTGTTGGACGGCTCGTCCGCCGGTCATCTTCTACTCTCTTTGTGTCCCCGCCTCACCACTCCCCCCCATCAACCCCGCGTGACGTCAACTGTCACTCTAATCCCTTTCCGTCTGTGATCCACGGGGATGAAGCAGAAGAAGAAGGACCGTACAACTATAAATTTAAAATTGGAACTCTTTCGCTGAGCCCTTCTTTGTAGCGAGTCAGAGAGAGAGAGAGAGAGAGAGAGAGAGAGAGAGAGAGAGAGAGAGAGAGAGAGAGAGAGAGAGAATGAGAGAGGGGGTGGACTGGATTGGTGGGAGGGAGGAGGGATTTTAATGTTAAAAAAGGGGGGATAAGAAGGAGGTGAAATGATAGGAGGAGTAGCGGAGGGGTTTTAAAAAGTGGGGGGTAGTAGCAGATTCATAATTCTACATACGGACAAAAGAGACGTTTAGGCTTATATAAAAGAACTGGTTGAATTTATCAGGGATTTAGTTCCTGCATCATGACTCAGAGAAATGGCCGACTGCTTCTTATCGGGAAACAAGGCAGAAGAGCAGGCCAAATTTATTATATACTGTAGAGTAGTAGAATTTAAAAGGAAAAAAAATATATCTGAAATGCTAGGGTGATAACACGATATTTTATTCGTAAATATATACGTTTCTAACTGACAGTAAGGATTTGATACATGCTACATTCAACACATACTTGTCTAAGCCTTATTTGATGAAGACGGCACACACACCCAGCCGTCGAGCCATTGAAATCAGCCACTGAAGGTTAAAATCCCCGACCCTGCCGCGTATCGAACTCACGACTCCTGTGCCGAAGGGCAGCTCGCTAACCATTTAGCCATGGAGTCGAAAATAAAAATAATAAAAAATAAAGAGGTAAGTTACGTGGTTGTGTGATTAACGTTCCTTCACTTGCTATCGTTTTAGTATCCATACTCCACTAAATTTCCTCTAGGCAGCTGCTAAATCTATTCATTTATTGCAGTCTTAAATTTAACTTAAATATTGTCAGTTTTTTAATATTAACTTAGTTTGTTCAAACTTTCTGAATCCGTATTCAGTCCAGGGTTGGTTTTTTCCTCGGGCTCAGCAAGGGATCCCACCTCTACCGCCTCAAAGGGCAGTGTCCTGGAGCGTGAAACTTAGGGTTGGGGATACAACTGGGGAAAACGACCAGTACCTCGCCCAGGCGGCCTCATCTGCTATGCTGAACAGGGACGTTGTGGAGAGATGGGATGATCGGAAGAGATAGACAAGGAAGAGGGAAGGAAGCGGCCGTAGCCTTAAGCTAGCTACCATCCTGGCATTTGCCTGGATGAGAAGTGGGAAACCACGGAAAATCACTTCGAGAACGGTTGAGGTGGGAATCGAACCCCCTATACTCAGTTGACCTCCCGGGGCTGAGTGAACCCAGTTCCAGCCTTCATAGCACTTTTCAAATTTCGTGGCAGAGCCGGGAATCGAACCCGGGCCTCCGTGGGTGGCAGCTAATCACACTAACCACTACACCACAGAGGCGGACATTTTAGTTTGTTATTTATTTAAAATCATTATTTACTCTATTAATTTATTTTAACTATTTTAATTATTAGTCTAAGACTATTTTTTAGGATTGTAAGCATTGTGGACAAGGGCGAGAGAGGCCCTAGAGATCTAATTTAGCCAATGAACAAGGCACTAATAAATAAATAAATAAATAAATAAATAAATAAATAAATAAATAAATAAATAAATAAATAAATAAATAAATAAATAAATAATCTCGAATTTCAGAATTCTTGAATGCTCAGTTCCAACGCCATTATTCGATTGTGTAACCTTGAACGACGGAGGCTAACGCCTAACCTAAGTAGCAAAAAAAAAAAAAAAAAAAAAAAAAACCTTCCCTATGATAAATGTGGTTGTTATTCTGCAACATTTCCTAGGATGATAAAAATAAATAAATCTGTCCCTCTTGAGTAAGTGGCTGGCATGACGCAGCCCTCCTAACTTTAAACCGCGCCTGTTCGATTGGTTGTCTCCATATTTCAAAGGCAGTGGAGCTATGGAAAGCCAAATAGTCTCAACATGAACTAAATGGCCTGTCGCAAAGACCGAGCCTCGCCAATGATTATCCACACGTCTGAACACCAATTACAATGAGACGGCTTCAGGGGCGTGCAGCTAGGTTTATTCTACTGTAGTCCACACAGACTGCTTGGCTTATACTATACTAGGAATTTGTAAGGGAAGCTCATATATATGGAGGGGAAAATAAAACTAATATTTATAAGACCGACGCGGATTTTACCTTTGTTAATGAGTAGGGGAACTGCCCATCACAGGAAATGCAGGAAACCGAGATTTCGATGCATCAATCGGTTGCTGACATGCGTCTGCGCCTGCGCATCTCCCGAGAGTGAGAGGAGCAGACGTGTCTAGTGACCAGTTGAGTGCAACACACAATGGTGCTCAGGATAAAACAGCGCGTGTTCATTGTCGAGTGTTATGCGAAGCACGATTTGCGGAAAACCTGTTTGCACCAGAGTTTAAAACTGGAAGTGTTTTGGCAAAACCCCCCAGCAAAGTCTGGAATGGAAAACAGTAGCCAAACGGCGTGAAACGGGCTGTGTATCAAATTAAAGCCCTAACTAACCGAAACGAGTTCGAACACCAGAAATCATTGCTGGAAAGCCTGAAACCGAAGTCCGACGAAATCTCAACGCCGTTTATCTGCGCAAGTGGGAATTAAGATCTCGTCGTGTCAAAACATGATAAAAAGGGAGCTGCGTCTGTACCGTTACAGATTTACTGTTGTGCATGCGTTAAAGCGCCCAGACAAACCTTCGCGTATTGAGTTCTGTCGGTGGTTTCTGAGTGAAGTGGGGGCAGGACTTTTGGATCCTCACTTTTTCATTTCTTCAGACGAGGTCATTTCCAACATCTTCTGTGATGTTCGTTAATAAGGGTCAGTCCTATTGTAAATATTTCCCGGGACAGTTTTATTTTGCCTACCAGGTAGAAGTGACCGAAGTTGACAGTTTTACCAGTGCCGGTACTAGTTAATTATTTGATTAAACTCTTAAAGCAGGTCGACAGTTGTTTAAAAATTCCCGCATTAATTTGGAGACCACAAGGAACCACGTGAAAAGTGGAAACAGTTCTATGATCTTTGACTCAAGAACATCATATCTGCGAATACATATTTTCTTTTCTGGATTGGTAGTTGTCCGTGGTGTAGGGGTAGCGTGCTTGCCTCTTGCCCGGAGGCCTCGGGTTCGATTCCCGGCCAGGCCAGGGATTTTTACCTGGACCTGGGGGCTGGTTCGAGGTCCACTCAGCCTACGTGATTAGAATCGAGGAGCTATCTGACGGTGAGATAGCGGCCCCGGACTAGAAAGCCAACAATAACCGCCGAGAGGATCCGTCGTGCTGACCACACGACACCTCGTAATCTGCATGCCTTTGGGCTGAGCAGCGGTCGCTTGGTAGGCCAAGGCCCTTCAAGGGCTGTAGTGCCATGGGGTTTGGTTTTTGGTTTGGTAGTTGTGATATTTTCGTTTCATTGCAATGGTTATGCATTTGTCGATTTACTGTAGTTTTTAAATAATGTATTTATTCGTAGGAAGTTGGTATAAAGTGAAAATGAGTTTGCCTTAATGATTATTAACATAGAAGAAGGTGGGCTCCTCTGATGATGGAGGCGTTCAAGTAAAACGACCGAAATGATGTGGTTATTACAACTTATTATACTCGAATAGGAAACATACAAATTTACAGTTAATGTACAAGTCAGTTTGAAGTATACGGAACACAACATGCGAGATCTTCATATTACACATGCCCAGTATTTTGCAATGTCCAATGCACTCTGAGTGGCTTGTGCAAGATGTTGGGCACAGAGGGCACTGAAGCATGTGGGTCGTGGTTTGTTCCTGTACCACTTGTACTGAACCCCCATTTTCCCCTGGATCTTCCCACTCCTGATCTCAGCCCGTTCAGAGACTTCCACACCAGCCAGCTTTCATTATGTCCAGGTGGTAACTGCTCAGCTGCTGGCATCCATAGACGGAGGTGAGTGGTTCCAGCCTTGCCTTCTCTGGTGAGATGGTAAGCACCTCAGATATCCTCAAGGAGTTCTTCCGCGATCTCTGCCGTTGCTGAGGAGGACTATATCCATGCAGAGGGTGGGCGCTGTTCTGTTCCACTTTAAGCCTCTCCCTGCTACTTCACAACGTACACAGGGTGACGCTATTCCAGCCAGGTAATAGAGCTTATCTGTCGGAGAAGGCTTTAAGCAACCTGTAAAGCATATAATAAACCTGTAATTAACCAGCAGGTTTCATTGAGGACGGTAGATACCTGCCTGACATGAAATTAACTGTAACAGAGTGGTGAAGCATATTCAGCAACCCCCTGAGGGTGGGGGATGCAGACGAAGAATAACTTACACTCACGGTGTTTCCTACCAGTCGTAAGAGACGACTAAAAGGGGTGAGCAAGGGATGAAGAGAATTAGAAGCATGAGACTACTTGTAATTAGTACTATCACGCGGGGAACACCATGGGTCGCCTTTACTTGCGAGCAGTACCACTATGATAGGTTTTGTGATTAGTAGCAGCAGAGTGTGAATCAGCGTGGGATTTACAGTACCCATGATTAGTACCCACTATGTGAGGAACACCAAAGGTTTGCGTGGCCTGTAAGTGGCGCCGCAATGTGAGAAACACCACGGGTCTGGGCGTTGCCTGCGATTAGTACCACTATATGAGCGACACCGTGGGTCTGCGTTGCCTGTGACTGGTACCTCTATATGAGCGACACCGTGGGTCTGCGTTGCCTGTGACTGGTACCTCTATATGAGCGACACTGTGGGTCTGGGCGTTGCCTGCGATTAGTACCACTATATGAGCGACACCGTGGGTCTGCGTTGCCTGTGATTGGTACCTCTATATGAGCGACACCATGGGTCTGCGTTGCCTGTGATTGGTACCTCTATATGAGCGAGACTGTAGGTCTGCGTTGCCTGTGACTGGTACCTCTATATGAGCGACACCATGGGTCTGCGTTGCCTGTGATTGGTACCTCTATATGAGCGACACCATGGGTCTGCGTTGCCTGTGATTGGTACCTCTATATGAGCGACACCGTGGGTCTGCGTTGCCTGTGACTGGTACCTCTATATGAGCGACACCGTGGGTCTGCGTTGCCTGTGACTGGTACCTCTATATGAGCGACACCATGGGTCTGCGTTGCCTGTGATTGGTACCTCTATATGAGCGAGACTGTAGGTCTGCGTTGCCTGTGACTGGTACCTCTATATGAGCGACACCGTGGGTCTGCGTTGCCTGTGACTGGTACCTCTATATGAGCGAGACTGTAGGTCTGCGTTGCCTGCGATTAGTACCACTATATGAGCGACACCGTGGGTCTGCGTTGCCTGCGATTAGTACCACTATATGAGCGAGACTGTAGGTCTGCGTTGCCTGTGATTGGTACCTCTATATGAGCGAGACTGTAGGTCTGCGTTGCCTGCGATTAGTACCACTATATGAGCGACACCGTGGGTCTGCGTTGCCTGTGATTGGTACCTCTATATGAGCGACACCGTGGGTCTGCGTTGCCTGTGACTGGTACCTCTATATGAGCGACACCGTGGGTCTGCGTTGCCTGTGATTGGTACCTCTATATGAGCGAGACTGTAGGTCTGCGTTGCCTGCGATTAGTACCACTATATGAGCGACACCGTGGGTCTGCGTTGCCTGTGACTGGTACCTCTATATGAGCGACACCGTGGGTCTGCGTTGCCTGTGACTGGTACCTCTATATGAGCGACACCGTGGGTCTGCGTTGCCTGTGACTGGTACCTCTATATGAGCGACACCGTGGGTCTGCGTTGCCTGTGATTGGTACCTCTATATGAGCGAGACTGTAGGTCTGCGTTGCCTGCGATTAGTACCACTATATGAGCGACACCGTGGGTCTGCGTTGCCTGTGATTGGTACCTCTATATGAGCGACACCATGGGTCTGCGTTGCCTGTGATTGGTACCTCTATATGAGCGACACTGTGGGTCTGCGTTGCCTGTGACTGGTACCTCTATATGAGCGACACTGTGGGTCTGGGCGTTGCCTGTGACTGGTACCTCTATATGAGCATCACCGTGGGTCTGCGTTGCCTGCGATTAGTACCACTACATGAGCGACACCGTGGGTCTGCGTTGCCTGTGACTGGTACCTCTATATGAGCGACACCGTGGGTCTGCGTTGCCTGTGATTGGTACCTCTATATGAGCGACACTGTGGGTCTGCGTTGTCTGCGATTAGTACCACTATATGAGCGACACCGTGGGTCTGCGTTGCCTGTGACTGGTACCTCTATATGAGCGACACCATGGGTCTGCGTTGCCTGCGATTAGTACCACTATATGAGCGACACCACGGGATAGTAAGAGTCCCTGTGATTAGTACATCTATGTGAGGAACGCCATAGGTTTGCGTGCCTGTTAGTGGCGCCGCAATGCGAGAAACTCCATAGGTCAGCGTTACATGCGCGTATTACATTACCTATGAGTAGTACCATAATGTGTGGAATACCGCGAGTCTACCCTACTTTTGATTGGTACCGCAAGATGACAAATACCATGGTTCTACTTTACTAGCGACAAGTACCATTATGAGGGGCCGATGATTTGGATTTTGGACCACTTTAGACAACAAACATCATCGATGCAGGATTGTGCTATACTGATTTTTAAAAATTCATATTGATCCATTCATTCTTCGTCATCACGCTTTGAATTCTGGTCAGTGGATGATTTTGGACTTTTAAAATTGTCATCACATTTCGTCTCATTTCATACCATTAGGGGGCGATGACCTAGATGTTAGGCCCCGTTAAATAATAATAACAACAACAACAACAACAACAGCAACAGCAGCAACAACAACAACAACAACAACAACATTCAGCAGCAGAAACACACAGTGCCATTGCTGAAGTTCGAATTGTTTAAGAACGAGAGCCCCATTGTGACCCTGCCAATTGGCGATAGAGTGATTCGTATGGAGGTTTTCATCTTATTACTCATAATCGATTTTGAAATTGAGAGCTCTAGCAGGAGTCACTCCCAGGTAGGCTATTTTGGAAAATAACAGTACTGCAATTGGATACCTGACCATTCTAGGCGTAATTCCCGATGATCTTTCATGTTCCTTAAATGGAAAGCACATAAGGCAATAGAATGCGAAAGTAATGCTGCCACACGTGGTGAATGTGAGTCCGATGATGGATTTGCTAGGTTCACTGAAGACTTAGACCAAGAAAAATATGTTTCGAAAAATCTTCTTCTTCAGTCGGAAGATCTAGTCCCTTATACGCAGTCTTGGTTACGGTCAGGAAGTCGTAGTTCAGACGAAACAAGATGCAAGAAGCAGCTACCAATAGAGAACATGCGGAGAATTATGTAGTAATCTGTTGTTGTTGGGTGAGTTCCACTAATTTTTTTTTCCAAATTCAACGTTGCAAAACGAAAAGAAATGATTTTTTGGCAATAACAAAAAAATCCATATTTTTCTAAGCTTGCTGAAACATAAAATTACTGTGCGAGTGGCTTGGCGGTTTTGGTCACGTAGCTGTGAGCTTGCATTCGGTAGATAGTGAGTTCGAAGCCCACTGTCGGCAGCCCTGCACATGATTTTCCGTAGTTTCTCATTGTCACCCCAGGCAAACGCTTGGGATGTACCTTAATTAAGGCCACGGTCGCTTCCTTCCCACTCCTTGCCCCTCCTTATCCCATCATCGCCATAAGACCTACGCCTATCTGTGTTGGTGCAACGCAAGGCAAAAATGTAATAAAAAATCACATAATTACTGGCAACAACAAATTTTTTAACCTCTTTATTTCTTTCCGGGCCATAGAAGTTTGACCTTCTGCGCCCAACTTGGCAGTTTCGATTCTGGCTAAGTCTAGTGGTATTTGGAAGGTGCTCAACTGGGTCAGCCTCGTGTCGGTAGATTCACTGAAACGTTAAAGAAATCCTGCGAGACAACATTCTGGCACCTCGGCGTCTTCAAGAAACTGTAAAAATGATTAGTGGGACGTAAAATGAATAACATTATTCTTATTCTTTTTTGCTATTTGCTTTTACGTCGCACCGACACAGATAGGTCTTATAGCGACGATGGGACAGGAAAGGTCTAGGAATGGGAAGGAAGCGGCCGTGGCCTTAATTAAGGTACAGCCCCAGCATTTGCCTGGTGCGAAAATGGGAAACCACGGAAAACCATCTTCTGGGCTGCCGACAGTGGGATTCGAACCCAATATCTCCCAGATGCGAGCTCACAGCTGCGCGCTCCTAACCGTACGGCAACTCATCCGGTATTCCTATTCTTATTCTTATCTTGTCTGTGTACATCCAACCCTTTTCCCGTTTTTCTGCAAGGTCAGGCATGAAGTGAGATGAATCTTCGTAGCGAGTTTTACGACCGGATGCCCTTCCTGACGCCAGTCTCATCAAAGTATTTGGCGTCTCCGAAAACCGGTAAAAGTAGTTAGTGGGACGTAAAGCAAATACAATTATTATCAAAGTATTTAATGAGGTTAAGTGAGTGACGTGATATGTAACAGTAGGAAGGATAGGGTGAAACTGGGTGCCAGCACATAGCCTATTCTTGTCTAATAACACCAGGGTGTCTACTCAAGCCGTAACATCTCCGCCCGACGGACACTGCGGATAGGTTTGCAAGTGAATCCAGGCTTTTGGCACGCAAATCTAGTGATTAGAAATTGTATACCGCCACCATCCTACCCTGATGGCCAATAGGCCCTATTCTGATAGTGAAATTTCTCCGAGCAATCGGACTCGAACCGGATAACCACGGTGACTTGAGCCTTAACGATGATGGTCATTAGACTGGCATGCCTATTTATCTCACTGAAACTCTGTCAATCAGAAAACAATAATTTGTCTGATAATTTTAGTCACGCAGATTTAACTTGATAATCAGCTTTGCCAAATAACATCAGCTGTACAGGTTGTATCTAAACATTTGCACACACCATTGGGTCATTTCCACGCACATTTTAAATGATTTGTTGAGAATTTTATGGCCATTTTCCGGCATTTATTAGGTCATCAACATTCGGGCCCCGGTTATTGTAATCGAATCGTCGACCATAAAGACATAAGGAACAAGCCCAAGGTCGGACTGATGGGAAAAGCCTCACCTGATTTTTTCCGGAAGTCTGTGATGTTTCAGTGTCTGAGGCGAACACCGTTATGAAACAGGCGGACACTAAGCCCGTTTGAAATGAGGAGCTGTGATCGTTTCTATAAAGTAGAAATATGTTGGCCTGGTGCAAGAGATATTAATGGATACATGGTTCTAATCCTGCGGGAATCGAACCCGAATTCCCGCGATCCGGATACTTGAACCCTGATCACTCATTGACGGAGTCAGATATAATTCAAGAGATATTTCCGTGCATTTCATACCTAAATGATAACGTAAGAATGCCTAATTAGGTAAAGGGAAACTTCTAAAAAATCTTCCCATACACAGTATATGGACATTTGTAAGAGTAAATACTCCTAGGGTAAAGAGACGAAGGTAGGATGATTATAATCAATAATTATTGTTGCTGTAGAGGACGAAACAACTGCATCAAGAGCTCCAGTAGGAAGACGTTTCCTTTAGAGCTAATTTTCTCGCGAAGATCTGAACGCTGGCAAGTGTGAAGACTAAAAACTCAATTACTAGGTCGGCCATGCTGCCCCACGCCATGAAGATATTGATATTCAAATGTTTTGTAGCTCCCCGCGGGCCGGCTGCGTCTACGCATGCTGTCGTCGTTAATAAGAAGGGTGAGTGAGAGAGTGTGGGGTACACCCGGCCTGCAGGCACACTGTCCTGCGCAAGTTGGCTCGGCTTGGGTTCCTCTTCAGGTAGGCGGGAAGTTTTTACGTCCTTTGCATTCACAAGCTACAGTAAGGCTTAGATTGTTAACAGTAAACTTGTGTTGAAAAAGGAGATGACAATAAAGAGAACATAAGAAAAATAATAATAATAATAAAATTAAAGTTCACCTCAGTGGTGTAGTGGTTAGTGTGATTAGCTACCATCCGCGGAGGCTCGGGTGCGATTCCTGGCTCTGCCACGAAATTTGAAAAGTGATACGAGGGCTCGAGCGGGGTCCACTCAGCCTCGGTAGGTCAACTGAGTAGAGGGGGTTCTATTCCCTTCGAAGTGGTTTTCCATGGTTTCCCACTTCTCCTCCAGGCAAATGTCGGGATGGTACCTAAATTAAGGTCACGGCTGCTTCCTTCCCTATTCCCTGTTTATTCCTCCCAACATCTCCATCCCCCCCCCCCACAAGGCCCCTGTTCAGCATAGCAGGTGAGGTCGCCAGGGCGAGGTTCTGGTCCTCCTACCCATTTGTATACCCCGTCCAAAAGAGTCACGCTCCGGGACACTGGCGTTGAGGAGGTAGAGGTGGGATCACTTGCAGAGTCCGAAGGAAAACCAATCCTGGAGGGTAAACGGATTAAGAAAGAAAATTAAGAATAGAACAAGAAGAAGAGATGAGGAAAGGAGAAGTAGAGGATGAAACAAAAATGGAGGAGAACTGAAATAGAGGAGCGAAATAAGATAAAATTAGAGAGAAGGGTAGAGAATAGATAAAGAAGAACGTGGAGATAGCAAACACGACAGTAGAAAATAAGAAAGAAGAAGAGTAGGAAGGAGAAGGAGGAGAAAGAATAGAAGTGGAAGTGGAAGGAGAAGGGAAGGTGATAGGAGAAATAAAGGAGTAAATATTGTAAGATTAGTAATAATAATAACAATAATAATAAAAATGATAATAATGGCTTCACGTCCCGCTAACAAAATGTTTATGGTTTTCGGTGACGCCGAGATGCCGGAATTTTGTCCACCCGGAGTTCTTTTATGGCCAGTAAATCTACTGACACGAGTCTAGGAGAAAGAGAAACAATGGTGTGGGAGAGAGAGAGAGAGAGAGAGAGAGAGAGAGAGAGAGAGAGAGAGAGAGAGAGAGAGAGAGAGAGAGAGAGAGAGGCATAGGTGTAGGGGTTGGGGGAGAAAGACAATGAGGAGGAAAGTGGGAAGTGGGAAAAACTAAAAATACCGTAGATGAAACGTTGGAAGGAAAATAAAATGTAAATCAAGAAGAAGAAATGAGAAGGAAATGGACGAAAAAAAGAATAAGATGAAAAGAGGAAAAGAAAAGTAGAAAATAACAATAAGGAAAGAACAGATAACAAAAAGGGGTTGAAGGGCAGGAAAAGCACACAAGTTTGTAGACAGAGAAGTAGAAATAGAAGACAAGGAAGAGGATAAAGAAGAATGAGAGTGAAGAGTAAAGGAATAATAATAATAATAATAATAATAATAGTAGACTAATAATAAATAGGGTTTTTCGTCCCATTAATTAAATTTTTATGGTTTTCGGTGACGCCGAGGTGCCGGAATTTTGTCCGTCAGAAGTTCTTTTACATGCCAGTAAGTCTACAGAAACAAGGCTGACGTATCTGAGCACCGGACTGACCCATGATATCGAACCTTCTTTACCTTCTGATGTAGGCTACTCAGCCGGCTAGAAAAAAAAAAGAAAAGAAAAAAATAGTAGGGCAGAGAGTGTGGTGGGCTTGGTGATGAGGGAGGGGGGGGGGGACCTAGAAGAGTAGTGTAGTCTACATGAAAAGGTGGAAGAAAAATAAGATGTAAATGAAGAGAAAGGAGGAAAGGGGCGGGAATAGTAATATGGGAAGAGGAAAAGAAAAGTAAAAATTAACAATAAGGGGAAAGGAAGTAGAAGATAAAGGGGAAACGGTTGACGGACAGGAAGAGTACAGAAATTCTGGACAGAGAAGTGGAAAAATTTAAGACATTTATGTCAAAAATTGCAACAGGTCGTCCACTGTAATTTGTGACTATTGTTTCAGCAGGACTATAATGCTTTTGAAATGTGAAGAATAGGTCTACTATGAACATTCACCGTGATATAATCATTTAGTTTTTGATGTCCTATTCCTATCTTTGAACAAGTAATATTGCACTGTGTGGCGCGATTCAATTCCAGACTGGCCTCATATTTGTATCTTGCTGAAAGGTGTTGAAATAGCAATTTCTCATCCTCGTGACTCGAGACCGTCTGGTCTATTTCATTGTTTTCCCCAATGCAAATTCCCGGCTCCTGAGGTCTCTCCAGCGAGCCAAGACTTATTTCCCCTGACGTCGGGTGAGCTCTGAGTGGGAGATTGGGGGCTGCAATATTGAGAATCTCACCTACTTTGTCCGTAATGAATCTTTCTGCATGACAACACGCTTGATATACTCTTCGTAATAATAGATTAGGGTTTACATGGAACATACTGCCTAGGAAAACACAACAAGATACATACATACATTCTCATATTAGATTATTGGACGATGTCTTTGTCCGACTGCTTGGCTGAATGGTCAGCGTTAAGGGATTTGGTTCGGAGGGTTCCGGGCTCGATTCCAGGCCGGGTCGTGGATTTTAATCGCGTATAATTAATTCTTATGGCCTGGGGACTGGGTGTTTGTGCTTATCCTAACACTCGCCTCTTCATATTCAGACAGCTCACCACAATACCAATCACCACAGACACACGCAATAGTGTTAGAGTCCCTCCACATAGGCTTAGTATCAGGAAGGCCGTAAAAGAAAACCGAATCAACAAGTGCGACGACACTCGTCGCACCCACGAACCTACAGATATGAGAAAAGGGGACCGGTTGAGAAGAAAAAGAAGAAGACTATGGCTTTCACCGCTCAGTCTGCAAGCCTCCGTGAATCAACTAAACACCTCCACAATCCTCAATTTGCAACCAGCTCTTTAGTTCCACACCTCTTGCTTTGGAAAGGATTAAAAATCGCCACTCATCTGCTCAGGCAGCAGTCACCTTGGCAGATCAGGGCACTCAATAGTCTGTATGTTCCACATGAATTGGTTTTCCCATGCCATTATTATTATTATTATTATTATTATTATTATTATTATTATTATTATTATTATTATTATTATTATTGAAAGAAAGTCCACAGTCTGTTTCCAGTCATTGGACCGGGTCAGGAATGGAATGAATGAAGCCCCCATCTAGCGGCGAGGAAAAGAATTGTGCCGGCTGTCGAAGACTGTCGCACTCCTCTGGGGCAATGATTAATGAATGAATGACGAAATGGAAAGATAGTGGAGAGTGTTGCTGGAATGAAAGATATGACAGGGAAAACCGGAGTACCCGGAGATAAACCTGTCCCGCCTCCGCTTTGTCCAGCACAAATCTCACATGGAGTGACCGGGATTTGAACCACGGAACCCAGCGGTGAGAGGCCGATGCGCTGCCACATGAGCAACGGAGTCTTGCTATTATTATTATTATTATTATTATTATTATTATTATTATTATTATTATTATTATTATTATTATTATTATTATTATTATTATTATTATTATTATTCAGTTTTGTTTCCATTTTCAGTCCTAGAATGTTATGTTTGACAATTTGTTCCATTCGTTATGCAGTCAAAATAAACCAGCACAATTAATAAATGCCATGGATATTACAGGATGTATTTGTGATGCCTGCAGTCCTCGGCCGGTGATGACCAGTGACCATTGTTGTCCCTATACCAGGGAGGGGTCTGCATCACCTTGTGGATGAGTGGTAGAGTGCCGGCTGCTTGTTCGAAGATCGCTGGTTCAAACCCCGGAAAGGTAGTCGAATTTGTGAAGGGAGGAGAAATAGTTCCGTTCAATCCGCCATATCGTACGACGTTGCCGAGTAAAAGATCTCTGCTGACATATTCGGTGTTTTATTTATTTATTTATTTATTTATTTATTTATTTATTTATTTATTTATTTATTTCATCCTTTTACCCTCCAAGGTTGGTTTTTCACTCGGACTCAGCGAGGGACCCCCCCCCCCCTCAACCACCTCAAAGGCAGTGTCCTGTAGCGTGAGACTTTGGGTCGGGGATACAACTGGTGAGCACGACCAGTACCTCGCCCAGGCGGCCTCACCTGCTGTGCTGAACTGGGGCATTGTGGGGGATGGGAGAATTGGAAGGGATAGATAAGGAAGAGGAAGGAAGCGACCGTGGCCTTAAATTAGGTACTATACTGAGATATTTTGCTTGGAGGAGAAGTGGGAAACCACGGAATTCCACTTCGAGGATGGCTGAGGTGTGAATCCAACCCTCCTCTACTCAGTTGACCTCCCGAGGCTGAGTGGACCCCATTCCAGTTCAAATTGCGTGGCATAGCCGAGAATCGAATCCGAGCCTCAGGGGGGTGGGCAGCTAAACACGACAGCACAGAGGCAGACCATTTGGTGTGTTGGCTACCCAACAAAATGAATTAAAGCTTGGCCATAGATTGTCCAACAGAATTCCGGTTTCTCTGTGATCCGGTGGAGTAAAAGAGAATGCCACCGAGCGAGTTGGCGTGCGGTTCTGGTCACGTAGCACTCAGCTTGCATTCGGGAGGTAGTGGGTCCGAACCCCGCTGTTGGCAGCCCTGAAGATCGTTTTCCGTGGTTTCTCATTCCATCGTCGCCGTAAGACCTAAGCTATCAGTGTCAGCGCGATGTAAAAAAAAAAAAAACAACCAACAACTAAGTTAGTTTGTTTCTGTCTTCTGGGAAGCGGCGCCATTTGTCATAGGAGGTGGGGTATTCGTATTCCACATGTCCCAGTGCGACTCAGGTAAAGAAACTGTGGCGTTGCAAGATGACTGCCATTCACGAGTTGCAGGAGCCAGATACCGAAAAACGAGTCCAGTACTGCACATAGTTGCTAGATTTTACTGTATGGCTACCGGAAATTCTGAACATCAGGTGGTTCAAAGATGAGGGCTTGTTCCATCTGACTGGTTACCTGAATTCTCATAATAAGCATTTGAGCCACCCATGATCCACAGAGTATTCATTCAAGACTCCTGCACCGACAGGAGGTTGGTGTTTGGTTTGCAATCTCGGAGAACAGAATAGTGGTTCCTTTCTTCTTCTCGGATACGAGACCGGCACAAGGACATTTACCTGCAATTTGCGGATTAACCAAACGACATTGAGCTAACTCAGGTTTATTTTCAGCAAGACGTCAAATCAGTGTCTCGCTCTGGTCAGTAGTTTTTTTGAGGTTAGAGTAATCTCTAAGATTTTGTGGCCGCTAAGTTCACCGGACTTAACGCCACCAGATTATCTCCTGTAGAGATATCTCAATGATAACACTGTATCGAAATCGACTATGAACTATTGGATATTTGAAGACCAATATCATGACTGAAATCAATGTCATAGACAATAAAATGTTGCAGCGAACTGCCAGAAGCATGTAGCGACGTCTACGACCTGTGTCTAAAGGAAGATGGAGGTCATTTCGAACATTTCCTGTCGTGGGAAGGGAATATCCCACAGTTACCTTATATTTGGAACATAGTTAGGCTACATCTTCGTATCTGCTACCTGACAGAAGTGAGGTCGTTTTGTAAAACACCCTGTAGTGAACAAAGACCCCTGGTTTTTCGGAGGTTCTTCCTGTCCATTGTTGGCCGGTATTCAGATTCAGTAGTTATCACAGATAGTTCGAGGGCAGAAGCGAAAGTAGGCCGTACGTTCGTTGTCGATAATAAGAGGTTTCTTTTCTCGTCTACCGGAAACCTGTAGTGTGTACACAGCAGAGCTGTATGCTATCTTTGAGGCTCTGCGGATTCGTGCTGTCCAAGGAACGCCGGCACTTTCTGCTGTATACCGGCTCCTTGAGCTCTTTATAATCTATTGATGCATGTTTTCCAAGGCACCCTCTAGTGCAGCGGATCCAGGACCTGCTGGTCGGGTTTTGGAGTGCTAACACCAGAATCACGTTCTTATGGCTCCCAAGCGGGAAACGAGCTAGCTCATAATGCTGCCAAAGAGGTGGTCATCCTTACAAGGTTCCAGCCAGTGATATTCGTTCTCAGCTGAGACATTTGGTTATGTCCCATTGCGAGATGCAGTGGCAGGCCACCCCTCTTCCGAATAACCTGAGAACGGTAAAAATAACTAGGAAGGTATGAAAGACTTCCCTTTGGGTATCTCGCAGAGAAGCAGTGGTATTATGTTGTCTTCGGATCGGCCATGGTATAGAATGCACTCCTACTTACTGAAGGGAGAAGCCTCCTCTGTGTGTACTTATGTCGGTCATCTGACCGTAGTATACATCCTTACGGCGAGCGTGGACCTGGCCGATCTGCGCCGTAGACTAAAACTTCCGAGTACCATCTCCCTCATTGGTCGGTAGTTGCAGAGTGGGTATTGGTCCATTAGCAACCATGGCTGGTCCGTGGTCCAACAGCTCTGCACTGTGACCGGCCTACCGAGCAGATGAGGGGTGGCCACGGCTCTACTGTGGCTGTACGCCTCTGCATTCGGGAGACGGGACAGAGCTGGACCCACGGCTGGCCCCAACCGTCGGCTGCCCTGAGAGTGGTTTTCCGTGGTTTTTCATTCTCCTGCACTAAGGCGAATGCCAGGACAGTTCCTAGTATAAGCCACGGCCGTCAACCTCCTCACC
This sequence comes from Anabrus simplex, assembly GCF_040414725.1. Lineage (NCBI taxonomy): Eukaryota > Metazoa > Arthropoda > Insecta > Orthoptera > Tettigoniidae > Anabrus > Anabrus simplex. The sequence continues at coordinate 78,714,330 of NC_090275.1, read as the reverse complement.
TTCTCCGCGCATCTCCTTCACCGTTACAAATCTCCGGGCCTGAGAGACGGCGTCACTATCTGAGAGGCCCGCCTCCCCCTTCAGGGGAGGAATGAAAACATTTTTAGTACTATTCTTCCTCATTCTACGAGATGACGAGCAATCAGCAAACCTCGTTATCCGATTTATGACGGAGAGTTGCCTTGTTTTTTTCTTATTAAAAGTGAGTGTTCTATCTGATTTTAATTTTAATTTTATTGTTGACTACGTTTTAGGCTATATACTATGTTTTAGTTAGTTTTTTTGTAATTAACGTGTTTTTTTAAACTTTTAACTGAATGATATTATATATCTACTTTCAGTTGTAATCGAGCAAGCGAAGCGAGAGGACGTATTGTGTGCGAGTGCTGAGCGAGGAATATGGGTAATAATAATTTCGTGTGGCTATTTCTAGCCTGGTGCAGCCCTCGTAAGGCAGACCCTCCGATAAGGGTGGACGGCATCTGCCATGTGTAGGTAACTGCGTGTTATTGTGGTGGATTATAGTCTAGTGTTAGGCCTATGTGTGGTGTGTGAGTTGCAGGGATGTTGCGGACAGCACAAATACCCAGCCCCCGAGCCACTGGAATTAACCAATGAAGGTTAAAATCCCCGACCCGGCCGGAAATCGAATCCGGGACCCTCCGAACCGACGCCCAGTTCGCTGACCATTCAGCCAACGAGTCGGACAGGAATATGGGTAATACTAAATTACTCAACAGTATAGGGCGACCATAGGCCGTGTGAGCGTGCGGCATATGCGAAAAGTAACTGACAACGATAGGTACGGATTGCAGGTATCGCTGATGTCAGCAGCAGTGGTAGCAATACTACTTGTGATTGGGGGTGTCGAGATGAATCCTGGGCCCGGACCAGTGATATATATATATATGATTTCACTTCAAGACAATGCCCTACTCTATTATCATTTGTTTTTTCTATCATTTTATAAGAACATAAGTCATTGCTGGTTAAATCCATCACCATTCGTTTTAAATCGTAGTCAGTGGATCATTTTAAAAAATTTAATTATTATTACACTAGCGGACCCGTGCCGGCCCTGTGGTGTAGGGGTAGCCTGCCAGCCTCTTCCCCGGAGGCCCCGGGTTCGTTTCCCGGCCAGATCAGGAGTTTTTACCTGGATCTGAGGGCTGGTTCAAGGTCCACTCAGCCTACGTGATTAGAATTGAGGAGCTATCTGACGGTGCGATAGTGGCCCCGGTCCAGAAAGCCAAGAATAACGGCCAAGAGGATTCGTCGCGCTGACCACATAACACCTCATTTCGGGATGAGCAGCGGTCGCTTGGTAGGCCAAGGTCCTTCAGGGCTGTAGTGCCATGTGGGGGGGGGGGGTAGTTAAAGGACCCGTGATGCACCGCAGCATTCGTTATAAATATGTCAGATGACTGTCGTAGTTATATTGCTTTTCCTCCCATTTTCAATGGTTTAATGAGCATTTGATAAGAAGCACGTTATGGTATGCTGCAGTTCGTAGTCAGAATTAATCCATTCTGACGCATCACGCCGTCTGTTTGCTAAAAATCTATCCATATATTCACTTTTTTTAATCCTGCAGTTATCGATGTAAAGCGTGGTATTGTGTCGTAGAAGGCGATGGTATTTTTAATGGCAGTTCTTCTGTATACTGTAGAATGGATGTCTTGTGAGCTCCCAGGTTAGTCTCGAAGGAGCGTTTTTTTTATTTTACCAGGCAGAGAACTTACTTTAAGATACACAGCCTTCACAATTTCTGGTGTTGCTAGGTTATCCTTCGATAGGTGTTCTCAGATAACGTCTAAGGCGTACGTCATTTTGGGGCCTGTTTGTACGTAGACTTTTTTCTGTTAGCAGCATGTAAGTTATTAGGAGCGCTTTTCCATCTGCTGAATAGATTTGAAAGGTGGGAAAGGTTAGGGAATCAAAACGTATCTAGCAAAGAATAGTATTCTTCCATGATCAGAGGAAGTGTATACTGTCTGGCTTGACAGGTAGTAATCAAACTGGCTGCATGCAATGACATTACTAAGGATGGAAATCATATATCAGAATATTAATGGAAGTATTAGTTGCTTAGCAAGCTCTGCTAAGTACAGAGTGTATTGCGGGTTAGGTTAAGCCTTCGCCTGCAATTATTGGAGTGATCATTTAATGGTTTGATTTTATGTTTATTCAAAGTTGGCTGAACTTAGAGAGATCTACCAATATCTCATGATTTACCGGAAGGTACAGTACCGGTCAAAAGTTTAAGACCACATAAAAAAATCATGAAGTTCCATCTACAATCTATACTTTTGCTACTAGACCTCCGTATTTTTTTCCTGAGCTCTCGCATCTAATATGATATAGGTAGGCTACGTCGCATGATTTCAGCGATTTACGCCAAGTAGTTTATAAGTTATACATATTTAACTGTTGGAAGGTCACGTCAGAAAGTCAACATTTTTGGAAATATTATGTACTAGTCTATATACTCTAATCGGCTTCAAGTATCACCAACAAGATTCTTTTATAGACTTAGCAATAGTTGGGGGTCATTTTGGTATAAATAGAAAAATTCCGAAAAAATGCGGCACCGACTTTTGTGCTTTTATTTTTTGTTTCAAATCAGCTCTAAAATGGTCAGTTTTTCCTTGTTCTTGTCATAGGTCTCAGTGTGAGCTATCGTCATCAGAAATTTGTTCTTGGTTGCCATCCACAAAGTGCAAATGGAACTATCAGGGCAGATAAGTTTCATGCCGATGGCTCGTCCTGAGACCTTGGGCCATACATGACAAAGGCAAAGAAAAATCAACCATTTTGGCCCTGGTTCGAAAAAAGTAAAACACGCAAACAAAAAAGGTGCCGCATATTTTTGGAAGTTTTATATTTACACTAAAATGGCTCCCACCTATCTCTAAGTCTACAAAAAAATCTTGGCGGTGATACTTGCAACCAATTAGAGTGTACAGTACATTATATAACCAAAATTTTTGATCTTTTGTTGTGACCGTCCAAGAGTTAAAAATTCATAACTTCCACATTATTTGGACTAACTCAATGAAATCAGGCGACATATATCCTATTAGATGTGAGAGCTCAGAAAGAAAATTACAGATATCTCGTGGCACAATTTTAGGTTCTAGATGACATTTCGTGATTTCTTTACGTGGTCCTAAACTTCTGACCGGTACTGTACTTTCGGAGAAAATAAAACAAAAATGAACCAAATCGGTCCAGTAGAACGGATGGACGGATTTGCCAAAGCTGTTTTTGGTAAACTCTCAAGATATCGATTTCGTTCTACCTCATACCATTAGGGACCACTGACCTAGATGTTACACCCCTTTAAACAACAAGCATCATTATTATCACCCTGAAGTAAATATTAAAATATCGGAATTACTATTAACAATAGGCCTAACAATTAAGCGTCTATTGTTGCCGTTCAGTTTTTTTTTTTCGTGTGCTGTTCGGAAGACGCAGGAAGGCTCACGGCGCCACTGGACACGCTTATTCATTTATAGAGTTCTTGGGCCGTCCCCAGCGGGCCAGGCCGCTCTCGCTTGACGCCAGGACCGTGTATTTGCATAAGATATCAGCGGCGTGGCGGAAGGTGAGGAATATCCCCCACGCTACATGGTTATGTACTCGGCCCTGCAGCGACCCTCAGGGACATCATACCATACTGTGTGAGCGAGTGCTGCCTGCCTGCATGTTTGTTTGAATTGAGAGAAGGGCTGGCTGGCTATTACACAAACACGGACACCTCACCAAGATCGGTAGACCGCATCTTAAGTCTGTTCACGATCAAATTCAAGACTTCACAAGAATTTTCAATACTTGACAAGTTTTACTTGTCAAATCGCTTGCAATAATTAACAAGTCTTGAGAAATCTTCAAAAGTGAATTACAACATCCTCTAATCGATCAAAAAATTGTCAAGTGTCTGACAGAATTGACCAATGGAATTCGAATATTAAAGGTGCGCGCGAGGTCGCTAGGCATTCTAAGATTGCTGGGAATCAAAACAACAAAAATGGCTTCGTCTTCATGACCGAGTGTTTGTATTAATTGCTGAGTCATCATCATCATCATCATCATCATCTGTTTACCCTCCAGGTTCGGTTTTTCCCTCGGACTTAGCGAGGGATCCCACCTCTACCGCCTCAAGGGCAGTGTCGTGGAGCTTCAGACTCTTGGTCGCGGGGTACAACTGGGGAGTATGACCAGTACCTCGCCCAGGCGGCCTCACCTGCTATGCTGAACAGGGGCCTTGTGGAGGGAGGGGAAGATTGGAAGGGATAGGCAAGGAAGAGGGAAGGAAGCGGCCGTGGCCTTAAGTTAGGTACCAGCCCGGCATTCGCCTGGAGGAGAAGTGGGAAACCACGGAAAACCACTTCCAGGATGGCTGAGATGGGAATCGAACCCACCTCTACTCAGTTGACCTCCCGAGGCTGAGTGGACCCCGTTCCAGCCCTCGTACCACTTTTCAAATTTCGTGGCAGAGCCGGGAATCGAACCCGGACCTCCGGGGGTGGCAGCTAATCACGCTAACCACTACACCACAGAGGCGGACATTAATTGCTAAGTATGAGGCACAAACTTGCTTATATTCAGCAGTGGCGGCTGGTGGTATCTGAAGCTGGGTGTTGCACCAATATTTTCAGTGTCACATTTTTATAGCTTACAGAAATAACAAGAAACTCTATTATCGTTAAGTAATGAACTACATAGGGGCTGCCTGGCCGAGGCGGTAAAGGCGTGCTCGGTTCGCCCGGAAGGACGTGAGTTCGAATCCCCGTCAGGAAGTCGTAAAATTTAAGAAACGAGATTTCCACTTCCGGAGGTGCATATGGCCCTGAGCTTCACTCAGCCTACACCAAAAATGAGTACCAGGTTAATTCCTGGGGGCGTAGAGCGAGGTTAACGTGCCGAGGTTAACAATGGTGGAAGCCTTTACCTTTCACTCCTCCAAGGGCCTTCATGGCCTGTACGGAGGTGACTTTTAAATCAACTACATTCCTACTAAAACTGTAATATATATGGCAATTACAACCCAGGAAATAAGGGGCGCATTATACACTGTAACTACAGTTACTCTTAATAATAATGTTATTGGGTTTACGTTCCCCTAACGACTTTTTACGGTTTTCGAAGACGCCGAGGTGCCGGAGTTCTTTTACATGCCAGTAAATCTACTGACACGAGACTGACATATTTGAGCACCGTTAAATACCACCGTACTGAGCCAGAATCGAACCTGCCATGTCGGGGTCAGAAGGCCAGTGCCTCAACCGTCTGAGCTACTCAGACTGGCACAATTTACTTTTGCCTCACTTGAATTGAAAATATGCCGCCCTATTTTTCATCGATGTTGGTAATATGGTGGGTGGTCTGATATGGCGTGGAAAATGTAATTTAATTTAATTTATTTAATAAATATGCCACCAACAGAGACTCGCTCCAATTATAGGTGGCTTTTACAAATTATTTGAACAAATAACATAGAAATACCAAAAAGAAGAAAATGTGAAAACGCTATGTAAATGAGATGATAATGCTCTGTATGAAATGGATGAAACAATATATCATATACAGAAGCCTGTTAATAAATCAAACAAAAAAGTTGTAACAAAATCATGTAAATATTATACATATAAACAAATCACTTCGACGAGAAAAATTCTTTTAATATATTTACATGTGTGTCATATTCATAAGCAAAGTCAAGATCTATATGATACTTATTAATTAAGTTATTGTATGTTTCACACATATTGATAAACGGAGAGATCTTAAAAAATACAGTTTTGGAGACTGGAGTAATAAACAATTGCCGAAATCTTAAATTTTCTTTTCTAACATTAAAGCATAACTCGTGCAGCGAACTATTATCGTCAATTAATGCATTAACCACCTTATAGAGATAAATTTGTTGAGCTATTACACGCCTACTGGCTAGCGATATATATTTAAATTCATTCAACAAAAATCCATATGAAACATAATTTCTAAAGGGGGATATTCTATTTTTTATAATAAATATATCTTAAAAAGCGTTTCTGCACCCTTTCAATTTGATTTTGATAAGATTTATAACATGGAGACCAAATTATACATGAATACTCAAGTTTTTATCGGACAATACTATTGAATAATAAGGTGAGTGCATACGTGTTAGAAAAATCTCTTAATTTCTAATTATAAAACCCAATTTCTTATAGGAATCATTAACCATTGTATTAATATGTTCCTTGAAAGATAAATTTCTTGTAACATTTACCCCTCAGTCATTAACAGAGTGAACAAATCTGAGTTCTTCATTATTAATTTTATATTTATAATTCAATGTATTTTATTTGAAATCTAAAGGACACAGCATTTATTTATAGGCCTATTAAGTTGCAAACAGTTTTCAATACTCCATGTGTAAAAGTAATCCAAATCATATTGTAATTTCAACATATCATCAACATGTTTTTATCTCTTTATAAAGTTTGACATCATCAGCATATAATAAACACTGAGAAAACCTAATTCTAGTGGGCAAATCATTAATATATAAAATAAATAATAAAGGGCCAAGGTTAGAGCCTTGTGGTACACCAGAAGTAACATTGTATGCGAAAGACTCATGTTGATGATAGTAAACATATTGTTTAAGAAATTACCCAGCAAGTTGGCCGTGCAGTTAGGGTCGCGTAGCTGTGATCTTGCATTCGGGGTATAGTGGGTTCGAACACCACTGTCGGACGCCCTGAAAATGGTTTTCCGCGGTTTCCCAATTTCACACCAGGCAAATGCTGTGGCTGTGCCTTAATTGAAGCCATGGTCGCTTCCTTCCAACGCCTAGTCCTTTCCTTTCCCATCGTCGCCGTAAGACCTACCTGTGTCGGTGTTAGTCTAAGAACCACAACTGCTGTTTGTTTCTCCTCAATGAATGTTGAAACAAAATGATATCAAACGTTGCCAAATCTTTTCAAATCTCGACAAACCTTCAGCAATGTTGAACAATTTTTCACAAGATTTGAGAATTTGTCTTGTGAAGTATTGAAGTGAAAGAAAACTTAGGCCTACATGGTGAACAACAGGCATTACATGGAACGAGAATAAAAACAGCATGAGTTCATGTAGTTCTTGATTTATGATCGACTAGTCTTTGTCCGCGGCTTGGCATGTGTAGAAACTAATTTTGTGGCCATTTATAGAATTGATAAACACGGACAAAATGGATCAAAATGCAAGTAAATACTTAGTTTTCACGACCGCATTTTACTTGAAGTCAATTTTCAGCTCAGAGAGGCTCTTCTGCATGGCAAAACGCAGTGAGGTGACTGAGGCAATGATATGGAGGATAGTATGCTAAGAAGTACAGTCCAGCAGCCCGTTCCAACACTGCTTGATAGTTACCGTCTACCAAAGCTGGAGAAAAACGCGCATGGTGTTGTCTTGCCGAGCTCGATAGCTGCAGTCGCTTGAGTGTGGACAGTATCCGGTATTCGGGAGATAGTGGGTTTGAACCCCACTGTCGGCAGCCCTGAAGATGGTTTTCCGTGGTTTCCCATTTTCACACCAGGCAAGTGTTCGGACTGTACCTTAATTAAGGCCACGGCTGCTTCCTTCCAACTCCTGGGGCTTTCCTATCCCATCGTCGCCATAAGACCTATCTGAGTCGTTGCGACGTAAAGCAAGTTGCAAAAAAAAAAAAAAAAAAAAAAAATCTTGCCTCCGCCAGATAGCTCCTCAATTTAAATCACTTAGTCGGAGTGGACCTCGAACCAGCCCTCAGATGCAGGTAAAATTCCCTGACCTGACCGCGAATCGAACCCGGGGCCTTCGGGTATGAGGCAGGCACGCTACCTCTACACCGCGGGGCCGGCAAAAGAAAGCAAACTTCACTGCTGAATGTTTCAATACTTAACGTGGTTCTCGATGGCCCCAGCGAATAAATAAATAAATAAATAAATAAATAAATAAATAAATAAATAAATAAATAAATAAATAAATAAATAAATAAATAAATAAATAAATAAATAAATAAATACTATTAATAATATGAGTAATCGGTAAGTAAAATAATTCCTGTGGGGGGGGGGGGAATTTCGTCATGTGGCGTTTCCCAAAGCCGGAAAGAAAGTATCCGCTTTCCGTTTAGAACAACGGGGATCGGGTGCTGAAAAATAAATAAATAAATAAATAAATAAATAAATAAATAAATAAATAAATAAATAAATTCATGCACAGGTGCTCTAGGACTATACAGATTACACGAGCTGCGTCAGGTGCAATACACTAACAAAAGCTTAAAGGTCCAGTTTAATAGTAAGTTATAACAACATGCCAGAAGGGTCTTTTTCATCCCTTGCATAAGGTCATCAACTGGACCAGTTTAAATCTTCTGCATCACGAAGGCTCCCTCTCGTTTTGAGATCAGAGGTCAATGAATGTGTATCATGTTCCCCATTATGGTGGTGAGATACGAGGTCACCTAAGTCAGATGCTGGGCTCGCAGTAGCCTGTCCAGTTGACCGGCGCGTGTCGCCATAACTCGTTCCGTCTTGGTGTTCGTTCCAAGTAAACAGATTCGTTACTCTACGTCATAGTGCCTAAGATATAATTATGACGTTTCATAACGGAAACAATTTGGTATGTTTCAACCCGTGTAGCCTAATAATAATAATAATAATAATAATAATAATAATAATAATAATAATAATAATAATAATAATAATTTATATCGAATGCAAGATAGTAGATTAACTAGTAAGATTTTCAGATATTTGTGGAGTAAGAAATCAACGACAAGCTGGGTCAATGAAGTAAGAAAGGATTTAGAAAAAAACAATATAACAACAGAAGAAATAAATAATAAAGCAGGCTTTCGGGAAAAAGTATTGAAAATAGAAGGATTCCAAGGTAGGAAAGTAAAAAAGACTGGTTCAAAGTGGTCTGAAGACAGAAAGAAGAAACATAGTGAACAGATGAAAGCGTAGCCTACTGGAAGAAAAGGAAAGAACAAAGAAGAAGGAATTGAAATTGGCACGTGGTCCTCTGGTGGCCCATTCGAAAGAATAATAATAATAGAGGCCTGGTGCAGGTCTTTTTCTCAGTCTTAGGCTAGGGTCACACTTGGCGTGATTTCGCGCTGCGTTACTTGAGGAATCTCGCGTCAAAAATGCACAATGCTAATTAGGACGGGACCGGGCCGACACAGCGTGATTTCCCGCCGCGGGACACACGAGACAAGGCGCGTCTTCAAGGTCGCCCGTTCGAGAATGGGCCGAGGTCCATTTTGATTGCGTGTTTTCCCGTTCAGTGTCTGGCCGCCCTTGGGGAATGAAGATGCAGCGGTATTGTGCTCTTGTTTGAACATTGCGCGTGGTCCATCTACCCCGCCGAATCTCCTGGCCAGAGAGAAGGCATTACCTTGTAGGTGGCCCGCCCCTCCCCCTCAGGGAGGGGAATGAAAACTTTTCATGATGATGATGATGATGGTCCATCTGCGTTCGTTTTGTACTCTCACTTTACAAAGTGGAATTAGACAGTGAATTAATACTTTTTGAGGTACAAAAGGACCCGTGCCTTTACGATACAAAGGACCAAGATTTTACCTGCTACGCTGAACAGGGGCCTTGTGGGCGGATGGGAAGGTTGGAAGGGATAGACAAGGAAAAGGGAAGGAAGCATTCGTAGCCTTAAGTTAGGTACCATCCCGGCATTTGCCTGGAGGAGAAGTGGGAAACCACGGAAAACCACTTCGAGGATGGCTGAGGAGGAAATCGAAGCCCCCTCTACTCAGGTGACCTCCCGAGGCTGCGTGGACCTCGTAGCAGCCTTCCTACCACTTCTCAAATTTCGTGACAGAGCCGGGATCGAACCCGGGCCTTCAGGGGTGGCAGCTAATCACGCTAACCATTACACTAGAGAAGCGGACATTATTATTATTATTATTATTATTATTATTATTATTATTATTATTATTATTATTTCCTTCTCCTCTCCACACGCTCGTGCGACCTGTAGAAGAACAACGTGTGGGGGTGTGGAAATCTCACGTCTCCACTCTTCTCCCTTGTCGGGAACTTCAACACCACAAAGTGGAGAAGCCATTGTCACCTCCAGATGATATTCATGACTGTTTACTCAACCCCACTTCTCGCCTCTCCATTTGAAATTCAAATCAATCAAAAATTGCTCTGACTTTGACTTGTTTCGATCAGTGTGTGAATATGTTGGGCTGCCGCCCCACCTCGACACAACTCTGTAAATATGTTGGCTGTCCTCTCTCGTTCTTGTTCGACACTACTCAACAAACAGTGGAGGAACTACACGAAGTCTAAGGAAAATGTTCTTTATACTAGCAAATATAATACTGGTGGAAGATGCCAGCAACTCATTTCAGCGATGTTATTATTATTATTATTATTATTATTATTATTATTATTATTATTGCACCCGCTCATGCAGCGGTCAGTGCTAAGTTTTCCCGGTAGCTCTTGGTTTCTTCTCAGGGTGTCCATTTTCCGCCCATAAAATCTGAGATTTTATATGTAATTATTTTACGTGGATTCGAAGAGAAGTTGGTCGCTGGGATACGCTTCATGGGAGTATCTATACGCCAAAGTAGAGACCTATGACCGATACCTTCAAAGAAATCTCGCATTACGTTTGAAAACTTATCAATTGCTTGCATCAAGAAAACTTATCAACTACCTTACAACTAGACCTTACTCGAGTAAAAATTAAAACACAGTCACTTACTAAGAAAATAAATGTAAGAATATTTATTGATTAAAATAATGTCGATGTTGGATATAGTGAAATCTGGGTAATTTCAATTGTCTGATATTTAATCATTAAAAGACTTGAGTCAGCGCTGTCTCAAACAAAAATAAAATAATTAAAGCTCATAACTGTTAACATATTCTCATAACCAATGTTTGAATTGTAATTAATACATAACTGAATGTTCGTAGCCATGTTCCGAAAATCTTACATTTTTCTCATAATATTCGAGATCACCGAGCAAAAATGAATGATTTGTTAACTTGAAAACGTAATAAAATTACATGGGAAAAAGGTTAAATTATAAACTCAAATCAGCTATTATCTTTACATAATTATTTCCCAAATATACTCTCTTGTGAGTATAAAATTGTAAAAGTGTCCTCCAAGTTTCCATTCATAAGTTATAGTCTTTCATAAGTTTGAACTCTGAATCATTGGTCACATATTTCGAGTACGCACAGGTAACCACTTTCGAGCTAAAGCAATACCACCCTCGTGCCTAGGACATATGGCTCCTAACTAACCATTGTAATATACTTCATATTCAAATTACTTGAGTTAAAATCATATTTGCATGAATAAAAATAAACATCTAACTAATATTTCAAGTAGTTTCTAATCCGCACACTCCTCTATAATTGGCTCAATGTACTCTTTTAATCCGCACTGTCTCAATATTTCGTATATATATGTGCTACCGGACTTGTATGGATAGCATAGAATGAAGTTATTTCGCCTAATCGAGTTACGTCACCGCATCATGAAATATTAAATGTATACTCAGTCATGAGTCTAACGAATCGTATATTAGTACACTCTCTCATACGCAGTACCTGTTATTCACCAAAGTCAGACATAAATATAACTGTCACGACACACAATTCTACATAATACATATTCATCTTACCTTGAGATGGTCATCTGCGCGACAATCTCTCCTTGTCATATATTCTCAAACTTGGCACATAAACTCACCTCGTATTACCAATATAACATTAACACGTCGTATAGCAATTCTTACACTTTCCGTAGAACATAAACTAATCACTTTTACTATAATCATTCATCAATATGCTTCATTAAATAATCACATCTCAACACTATTCCATAGACACTTCAACATAATATCGGCTTTCATATAGCCGAACGCACGTAGCCATAACTCCAAAACTATATGCTAAATATTCTAGAATTGCCTTGTAAAAATACATAGTCAATAACCTTCATTTTAACAACTGTAGTACGAGTTCAATGCCCTCTTTCACGGATGAAAGGAATACTTAATTTTGACAATCATTATCGTATCGCGCAGGTATTTCGTGACGTAATCTATATTCAGGTAAGCGAGATTAATCGAAATCTTACTAGTAAATTAGACTCATTGCTTCTAAGTCTACACAAGTAACACACATTTCTCTTATCCGATATTAATTTCACTGTTGATATGCTAGTGCGGTAACCTGTATATGTCATATAAGCATTCTAATTCCACACTTCCATCTAATCTTATTCCTTAAGTATTTCACACTTTACTTATATTACACACACGTTCTTAATTACTTCATAAATCACCATATGTTCAGCACATGCCAAATTAGATTGAGGGTGCAGATTATAAGAAACTACTCTACTAAAGAAATGTATGGACTTAGCTCGTCAGTTGCTACGTCTGATCTGGTTGTTGTTCCATCCTTCGGCTGCGGCTAGACCCTCAGATCGGATCTGGATCTCTGGTTGGGTTGGATGCTCATGGTCATCAGCTGGTCACATAGCTCGTCGGACCTCTCCTTCTCGTCCGGTCTATTGGCTGGCGGGTGCTCATCCACGTCATCATGTCCACTGGTTGGCCGGTCCAATCCTCCACAGCTGGTCATCTGGCTCGACAGTACATATCTCCAGTTCAGTCCATCTTGTCAAATTAGCAGACAGTCATCATCTTGTATCTGAAGACAACGAAAAGAATTCCATATGCGCAATAATTAATCATGATATTATGCATATTTCTTTTTATCTAAGGCAATCGTCGAAGTTTTCCTTTCTGTGAAAATATTTCCCCGTAAATAATTATTCGGTTTACTGCTACTGTAGTTCTTATCTTCACGTATGAAGTTATTTATTATCATAAAATGGTGAATTCCGATTCTTTCAGTCGCTGAGTTGCTGTTGGATAAACCAAGTCCGTCGTATATCACCAAAAATTAATTATTATATATATTTCTCTCGCCTCTTCAGTAGCATACGCCGGTGAATAACTTATTCTCACGTTGACTCCGTTATATATGGTTAATATTCTTCTCAATTATTCAGAATATCCTTCAACTTGTAGCTCCGCTCGTATTTGCGTCTTGCTTCCGAAAGTAAATTTTTTAGAGAGTCTCGTTAAACAATCCTCCCGCTGCTATATATTTTTTAAAACAATTCAAAATGAACCTCTACTGTTCTGCAGTGTCTTCGAAATTTATCCTTTCCGTGACGTACATAGCCTCCTATATGCTGCATTGATGTGAAGTTCATTGCCTTAGTAGATCACATGGGCCATACCTTCCTACGCCGCCATTTTGTTATTGGTCTTCGAGATGCGAACGGGCACATTATTATTATTATTATTATTATTATTATTATTATTATTATTATTATTATTATTATTATTATTATTATTATTATTGTTCGTTGTGCCCAACTGCACAATGTTTCTTCTTATTTTCTTCCCAATATCTCTTCATTCTTTCACTGTGTTCCTTTCTGCGTGTTACTGTCCAGCCTGTACTTTTTCTTGTTGGTTTCTCTGCAAATTTATGTTTGTTTACTAAGCTTCTAAATTTCATTCTATCTTGAATGGTTTCGTCCTCAATACCCATTTCTTGTAGATTTTCATGAATTTCTGCTAACCAATTGTTGCGGATTTTCAGGGTTAGAGCTAGATTTAGAGTTTTCTTTGTCAGCCTGTTGTAGGTGTTCGTAGAATTTTAGTCGTCTCTTTCTGATGGTATCTGTGACTTTTCTGTGAATTGAAAAATTTCGTGTGGTTCTTTTTCATCCAAATTCCATTTTCGAACTTTGGCCCTAGAATTTTTCTGACAATTTTCCTCCCTTGTTTCTCAATGCTTTTCATTTGAGACCTGCCGCCAATGATCAGTGTTTCAGATGCATAAAGTGTCTCTGGTTTGATGACTGTGTTGTAGTGTCGCAATTTTGCATTTTTTGATATACATCTTTTGTTGTATCTGTTCCATGTGATTTTGTAAGCCCTTTGCAGTTTAGCAGTTCTTTCTTTGTTAGCTTCCTGATTTAACCCTGCTGGCTGAAGAATTTCACCTAGATACTTGAATTTGTCTACTTGGGAAATGATTCCACATTTGGTGATTAATGGTTGATTGTCGAATCTTGATTTAGTTCCTTCCATAAACTGCGTCTTTTCAAATGAAATTTGAAGTCCGGTTTTTGCGGCTATTTCATGCAATTTTTCTATGGAGTGGATTGCTTCTTGTCTGTTGTTTGAAAGGATCGCAAGGTCATCTGCGAAAGCTAAGCAATCAAGGTGAATTTTGTCTTTAAGAAGTCTGCCAATGTTTATACCTTTAGTTTCTTTTTTCCATTATTATTATTATTATTATTATTATTATTATTATTATTATTATTATTATTATTATTATTATTATTATTATCTAGGCCAGGTACGGCAAACCCTTATCCACTAGTGTGTCAATTAAGGTCTTGTGTATTATTTTTTCTATTTACTATGCCATCGATTAGTTTCCTTTAAAATCATTATGAAATCCCTCATTTGACTTCACGTAGGTAGAAGTTGTGCTCGCGTGTCACTAGGTGTCATAGGTTCGCCATCCCTGATCTAGGCTAAGTTATAGAGGCCTATTTAAAAAGTTTATTAAACCAGTTATTTCCAGTTCGTCTGGCCATTCTGCCGGATGATTTGCTTCACTTTTGTGTTCTTCTCTCCGGAATTATCTGCCGGTGAGTCATCAGGCAGTGACAGGTCTTTTCGTTCAGTTAATCCTAAAGTCATATCTAGGGCCCGGATGTTTATGTGTAGGGCCCCGTTTAAAAAATGCATATTTTGAAGGTTAATGCACATTTCAAACGTTAGTGCATATATAGATATATTTTCCTCTTATGTGTGATCGATTATCTAAGATTTATGAACGAAATGAAAAATCTCATGAACTCTATATATGTTGTATATCCCTTGGCAACACGAGAAGCCTTCCCTGATCAAGGAAAGCGCTTTTACTGTTGCAGACGAATAATGGCCCTTTTCACAACAGCTTTTCCCTTCTTCCCGACATTCAGTCCATAAGCAACTACATAGCCTAAGTGGAATTAGGAAGTCTTTGCCAGAAGAATGTTCTAAGCAGTCAGTACCAAAGAACAAGTATTTCCCAGTTACGTCCATCGACGTAGAACGATCATTTTCAGCGTATAAATTAATTCTGCCCGACAACAGAAAGTCATTGACCCGTGAAAATATTGAAAAACTGTTAATGCATCATTTTGCAAGGAATGAAACACTTTTATCAATTTAACACCGAGTTAAAATTAAATAATGCGTTTGGTAAGTGTATTTTGTTTTATTTTCGTGCATATTTTCGTGCATGTGCATATGTGCATGCATATTTTTGGAGTTTTTAGTGCATATGAATCCGGGCCCTATTATGACCTAAAAATGTTAGAAATATGTAAGCATTTATGACCTAAAAATGTATTAAAATATGACAACAAATATGACTTAATTTTTTTTGCTAGTAGCTTTACGTCACACCGACACAAGGTCTTATAGCGACGATGGGATAGGAAAGGCCTGGGAGTGGGAAGGAAGCGGTCGTGGCCTTAATTAAGGCACAGCCCGAGCCTTTACCTGGTGTGAAAATGGGAAACCACGGAAAACAATATTCAGGGCTTCCGACAGTGGGATTCGAAGCCACTATCTCCCGGATGCAAGCTCACAGCCGCGCGCCCTTAACCGCACGGCCAACTCCCCGGTTCAATTTTTTTGTAATATTTTCGAAATCTTGCCGCTGTTTATATTAAGATTATATTGACAATATATTTTTAAAATCTAGCACATTCAAAAATAGTACACAGGCCTTAATAATAATATTAATTTTTATTATTATAAGGTATTTTGAATTTATTTAATTACTCAATCCAGTGGTAAATCTCGACTCTGCAGAGATTAAAATGCATTTAATTTTCTATTGTAATTCTTTCTGATCGCACATTAAAATGTGGCATTTATTTCAAAGTTTTCAAATAGGTCCGATCCCCTATTTTCACGCAACATTGACTTGTAACGGGGAAAAGATCGCTCAACATCGGACGACGTTTTTTTTGGAGCATATTTGAAATGCGTCAAATCATTAGAGTTCAACTGAGGCTCATCTTTCTGTCGCTTTCTACGCATCTGTCTCTTTCTATAAAGCTTACTCTCCTAATTCATATAAACATATATTTCTAAGAAAGATAATTGTAAGAAATTACAGAAAAAGATTTGGAGATGTGAAAAATCCGTCTTTGAGACGAGTGCAAGCAGGTATGCGAAAATGGAATAAAAAAGATAAAAAATGACAAAAATATGAAAATTCACGGGGAAATATGACCATAATATGAAAAGTTACCGGGAAATGACAAAAACCGTTAAAAAAGCCAAAATATTACTTTATATGACCCGTGAAAATTGCATAGTTTTAGTCACCATAGATAAAATCATGCTAAAGTTGTGTTGTATGGAAAGAATATAAAGAAAAAATACGGCATGTCATAAAGATCCGGGCCCTAGTCATATCATATCACATATCACTCCAATAACTGCAGGCGAAGGCTTACCCTAGCCCGTCATACATTTTGTACAGCGCGTTGCGTACTGTAAGGAGCAATACCTTTACGTAATGATATCGGCGAAGCTAAATGGCCGAGCGGTTAGGGGTGCGCAGCTGTGAGCTTTAATTCAGGAGAGAGTGGGGTTCGAACCCCACTGTCGGCAGCCCTGAAGATGGTTTTCCGTGGTTTCCCATTTTCACACCAGACAAATGCTGGGATTGTCCATTTATTTAGGCCACGGCTGCTTCCTTCCCACTCCTAGCCCTTTCCTATAAGACCTACCTGTGTCGGTGCGACGTAAAGCAAATTAAAAAAGAAATAGCTAGAAATCCATATGGTGTTATGTTGCTTCTTTGAGGTTGTGCTTGTAGGCTTCTTGAAGACCTAAATATTTTGTTAACAGATCATATTTGTATCAGGCTTTGTTCATTAGAGCGAGACAAGTTGACTACATTCTTAAACTATCACCATTGTCCCTGAACTAGAACCACATATTCCGAAGTTAAAACACAGTAATTCGAACTGCCATCCATTTGAATTCTAACCAGTATTTACGACACATTGAATATAGACTTTGTAAGGTAACAACGAAGGAAATGGTTTTTACTTCAGCGTGGGAGAATACATATATTTTCAATTCCTTGCTGATTGGAGGCAACTACCTGTCCCCCTCAGTACAGGTAGATAACAAAAGGAATTTGACCTTTGAATAAATTCCAGTTTATTTTCGTCACAATCCTAACCCTACTCTTTTGGAAACGAAATTAGTGTGGCCATTCATCCATTCGACATTGGTATGCAATCCAGAAACCTTCTGTCATTGTCATCCGAACTAACAATATATAAGACGATCACTCTAAAATGCGGCGGATCCTGTTTTCGACTTTAGTAGAGTTCATCCGAGCTGAGAATTTTTTTTTTGGTAGGGGAGGGGGCGAGAAATACAAAGTTTAATGACAAGAGAGTCTACTATTGGAGCCGTAGCTATGTATAAAGGTGGGTATAAAATGTAAAGTGATACGAATTAATGGGGTACTTTTATCTTCTTAGCATGGGGCCGCAATCAATGCTCACGCTATGAAGATATGTTGCAGAAAATTGCGGTGCACGAAAAAAGTCAAAGCGCTCGGTCTTGCTATCGTAGGGCATTGTTCTTCTTCATGATAATGCTCGCCCTCATACTGCCAACTCTGACGAATATGTTTCAGAGATTTGTGTGGGAAACTCTTCAACAATCTCCTTAGAGCTCATATCTCTCCCCGTACGTTTTTCACATCTTTGGGGAATTAAAAAAATAATTTCGTGGACATCGGTTTTGATCGGACAACGATGTGTGTGACTGGGTACAGATGAGTTTCCATTGACAATCCACTAGCTTTTTCAAGAATGGTATTGACCACCTCATCACCCGGTAGAATAAATGCCTTATAATAATATTGGTATAAATCTTACTAACAACATTTACGGTTTTCGAAGACGCTGAGGTGCCAGAATTTTGTCCCATGGGAGTTCTTTTACGTGCCTGTAAATCTACCGACACCGGGCAGATGTATTTAAGCATCTTCAAATACGATCGGACTGAGCCAGGATCGAACCTGCCAACTGGGGCTCAGGAAGCCAGCGCCTTAACCGTCTGAGCCACTCAGCCCGGCGGTAATTGTCGTAACAGCTCTGCTGATTTCTTTTGGGTACGAACTGTACTACTATACTTTTTAGTAGGTGACTCCTGGCCCTTATAAAAGAGATACTGACTTATGATGGTGCGTCAGTAATGGAATAATGTGTATACAGGAAGATAAGGGCGCTGAAATGAACTGCAAAACAGGGTCATGCAGTAGTAGGTTCCAGACTGACCTGGGGGGTGATCATAGAGCCGTACTTGACAAAAGGGCTGTGCCTGACTCCCGTTACCAGTCTTTTGTAAAGTGAGCCTAGTTATCTATGTGTATATAGGCCTATTCTCACTACAATTCAATCAATGATTCTCATGAAAGCTCGCCCCACATTGTAGGGGTAGTAGGTTTGCTTGTAAATAGAGGCCCCGGATATGATTCCAGGCCACATCAGGAAATTTTACATGGATCAGGGCTAGTCTGAGATCCGCTCAAGTCTACGTGAGAACAATTGCGGAGCTATCTGACGGTAAGATAGCAGCCCCGGTCTAGAAAGTCAAGAGTAACGGTCAAGAGGATTCGTCTCATTGACCACGCGCCACCTTTTAATCTGCAGACCTTCGGAATAAACAGCGGTGGCTTAAGAGAAAAGGCCTATTTGAACTGTAGCGTGTTGTTGTTTATTCTGATGGTAGGAACATATTTTATCAGGAGCAATTTTTAGGTCAGTCACTGTCACCTTTTAATGCATTTGACTTGTTCTATTCATCCTTTGACCTTTCTTGCTCCACTTATTGACCTCGCGTGTCTCCTCCACTGGTCCAGTGTACGCGTGTCTAAATAAAAGCTGAACTGGTTAGTACTGACTTATGATGCTGCATCAGTAATGGAATAATGTATATACAGCATGATGAAGGCTGGAAATGAACTGCAAAACAGGGTCAGACAGTAGTAAGCTGCAGACTGACTGACCTGGGCGGTGACCGTAGAGCCGTACTTGACAAAAGGACTGCGTCTGACTCCCTTTAGCAGTCCAGCAGGTTCGGTGAGTCCTCTTCAACAGACTGGATTTTGTAGAGTTGTTCTCTGTAAACCTTCTGGAAGCCTGGAAATACACAACACATTCATTAGGCCTATAGAGATTAGATAAGATTTCCTGAAGCGTATTACTGGTTTGTTTCTACAATATTGGCCTTTGGTTATACACCATTTCACCAGCTGATCGTGATAAGAATAGGGATGGTGCTATGTCTTCTCGCCATGAGGCCGGTCATGGCATTGCTACAGGGTGGGAAGACCATGGTGGAAATGTAGTAGTTAATGGGGTGTAACCGTTAGGAGATTATCTTTATTAACTCTTTAAGTTGGTGGTTTCTGCATCAGGGTTTATATAGTTAGATTGGTGTCTTTTAGAAACTGGATCAGTGCTCTGTAGATTTTGTTATCGTGGTCTTGAAGAATAATGTTGACATTTGTGGGGAGTGGGATATGTAATGACTATACCTCGGATTTGTAGGTGGTAATAGGTTAGAATGCGAAGTAATTTGGTTTGTAGGAAGTGTCATGCAACACGTTGTACCACAGTGTAGGAAGAGCAGCATAACTCAAGGAGTTCTATAGACTGTACCCCTAATATCTATGCAAATCTCGTACCTTAACCGTTGTACAGTGTAGGGTATACTTGTTACTGGCTTAAGTAAGTTTGCATTCTAACCTATCAGTACCTAAAAATCCAGACTCTAGTAATGACCGAAGCCGTGCGAGTAAGTTTGTTCGTTGTTGCTCATACCGTGAACAAGAAAATACTATGTGATTCAGATACGCATCATCGTAATCGTCATGTCGGCAAACTTTCAAGGTAATCACTCCGATGACCGAGCTTGATAGCTGAAGTCGCTTAAGTGCGGCCAGTATTCAGTATTCGGGAGATAGTGGGTTCGAACCCCACTCTCGACAGCCCTGAAGATGATTTTCCGTGGTTTCCCATTTTCACACCAGGCAATTGCTGGGGCTGTACCTTAATTAAGGCCACGACCGCTTCCTTCCCAGTCCTAGCCCTTTCCTGTTCCATCGTCGCTGTAAGACCCATCTGTGTCGGTGCGACGCAAAGCAACTTGAAAAAAAAGAAGAAAAGGTCACTCCGATGCGGTGGAGGTGGTGAGGGTAGTGTCCGTGTCCAAGCCTCATTTGCAATATTGTATTTTCAGAACCAGGGTTTCTTCGGTATTGTTATTTGCAGTGTAAGCGTACTACTGTAGGTCGGAATTCTAATTTTCATTGGTTAATTCCGATTGCTGAGATGCTGGGTGTGTACAGTACAGTCTTCAGCATTAGAATTAATCTCAGATAGGACCTCATCGTCACAGACGCGCAGGTCGCCTACAAGCCGTCAACTCGAAAGACCTGCACCAGACCTCTCCGTAGGCCACACACCATTCCACCTCAAGAGGACAACCACCACCATCTTTGGAACCTACCTTATCCACTAGAAAAGAAATGCAATTTCTAACTTCAGAGAAAAAAATAGCGTAAAACACGCTTGAAAAATTGCATAAACTGATGTCATTGTCAATTTTACGCGGGGGTGGACATAATGTGGTTTGCAACGGAGCTCCGCGGATGGTGCGCTATTGTATCGTGTAGTCTTTATTGGGTTTTATCGTTCCATTTGCCCGATACCACTGCATTTTTCTATCCTAT
The DNA here is from genome assembly GCF_040414725.1 of Anabrus simplex. Classification (NCBI taxonomy): domain Eukaryota; kingdom Metazoa; phylum Arthropoda; class Insecta; order Orthoptera; family Tettigoniidae; genus Anabrus; species Anabrus simplex. The sequence goes on along the minus strand of NC_090275.1, from coordinate 78,693,397 downwards.
AAAACCAACTTTTCATCCTTCCCTCAGCTGCCGATGCAGTATATGTTTATATTTATTCACTTATTGCACATTATAAGAAAAGACGCGGTAATGAAATTTTTCCTACATGATAATTTCTTTCTTTCTTAATCCGTTTACCCTCCAGGGTTAGTTTTTCCCTGAGACTCAGCGAGGGATCCCACCTCTACCGCCTCAGAGGCAGTGTCCTGGAGCGTGAGACTTTGGGTAGGGGGGGATAAAACTGGGAAGGAGGACCAGTACCTCACCCAGATAGCCTCGCCTGCTATGTCGGACAGGGGTTTTGTGGGGGATGGGAAGATTGGAAGGGATTGACAAGGAAGAGAGAAGGAAGCGGCTGTGGCCTTAAGTTAAGTACCATCTCGGCATTTGCCTGGAAAGAATGAAATGGCGTTTTTTTGTTTGTTTTTTTTGCTAGTTGCTTTACGTCGCACCGACACAGATAGGTCTTATGGCGATGGTGGAACGGGAAAGGGCTAGGAGTGGGAAGGAAGCGGCCGTGGCCTTCATTAAGGTACAGCCCCAGCATTTGCCTGGTGTGAAAATGGGAAACCACGGAAACCCATTTTCAGGGCTGCCGACAGTGGGGTTCGAACCTACTATCTCCCGAATACTGGATACTGGCCGCACTTAAGTGACTGCAGCTATCGAGGTCGGTCGTATAGCTTTTAGTGCTGGGAGTGTCCGAGGACAAGTTCGGCTCGCCGAATGCAGGTCTTTTGATTTGACACCCGTAGGCGACCTGCGCGTCGTGATGAGGATGAAATGACGATGAAGACGACACATACACCCAGCCCCCGTGCCAGCGAAATTAACCAATTAAGGTTAAAATTCTTGACACTAGCGGGAATCGAACCCGGGACCCCTGTGACCAAAGGCCAGCAGGCTAACCATTTAGCCATGGAGCCGGACATTTGCCTGGAGGAGAAGTGGGAAACCACGGAAAACCACTTCGAGGATGGCTGAGATGGGAATCGAACACCCCTCTACTCAGTTGACCTCCCGAGGCGGAGTGGATCCTGTTCTAGCCCTCGTACCGATTTTCAAATTTCGTGGCATAGCCGGGAATTGAACCCAGGCCTCCGGGGGTGGCAGCTAATTACACTAACTACTACACCCTAGAGGTGGACAATACCACTACTAATAATAATAACAATCGTATGGCCTCAACTATCATATGCAGACATTTTAATTTTGACGCCGCCTTACCGAGCTCGATAGCTGCAGTCGCTTAAGTGCGGCCAGTATCCAGTATTCGGGAGATAGTAGATTCGAACCCCACTGTCGGCAGCCCTGAAAATGGTTTTCCGTGGTTTCCCATTTTCACACCAGGCAAATGCTGGGGCTGTACCTTAATTAAGGCCACGGCCGCTTCCTTCCCACTCATAGCCCTTTCCTGTCCCATCGTCGCCATAAGACCTATCTGTGTCGGTGCGACGTAAAACAACTAGCGAAAAAAAAAATTGACGCCATATGGCTGTCTGCTCGTCAATTTCGACGTTCCGTTTTACTCTAGGTCCACTAGATGGCAGACGGAGTAAACCGAAACTCTCTTGGGCGTCTATGGGTGAGTTTTAATGAACTTTATCGGGTAAACTCCAAATGTGTCACCAGAGATCTTTTACATGGCAACATCGTACGACTTGGGGTGTGGAATGGACCTTTTTTCCGCCCTTCAAAGATCCGACTACCTCTGTCGGCTTTGAACCCGCTATCTTGGGATCCGAAAGCCGACATTCTACCACTGATCCACAGAGGTAGCTGAAATAATACAGTCAAACCTCGATATCTCGAACCTCCAATACTCGAATTTTCAGTATCTCGAAGTAATTTAAATTTCCCGCCCGTTTGTCCTATTCTTCACGTGTAGCCTACTTATTTCTTTATTACTCGAAATTCGGTTACATGAATTTCTCGATTTCTCGAAGCAAACATTTCATGCCTTGAAACAAAGAATACTCTGTAACTCGAAATTTTTGCAACATTAATTGTGCAATACGGCATTTGTGGTTTGTGAAGAAGATTTAACAAGTAAGGAAAGGGTTATAGTGATACTAGGAGCTAATATGACGGGAACCGAAAAATTAAAACTTCTAGTGATCGAAAAATTGGCGAAGCCTCGCTGTTTCTCGGGTGTGAATTAATTAACGGTCACGTACGAAAGCAACCCTCCGAAGTCGCGGATGACCAGCTCCATTTACGAATCTCGGCTGCGTGGTATTGACGAGAAGTTTCAAAGTGAAGGGAGGAAAGGTTAACCGTAAAAAAACAAAACAGACTAACGGATTTTTTTCCAAAGGTGTTTGTTGTTTCACTACTGTATGTACTGTATCCTGTCTTATATAAAGTTACTGATAATAATAATAATAATAATAATAATAATAATAATAATAATAATAATAATAATAATAATAATAATAATAATAATAATAATAATAATAATGTTAGGGGCGTATTTGCTTTACGTCCCACTAACTACTTTTGCGGTTCTCGGAGTCGGCGAGGTGCCGGAATTTAGTCCCGCAGGAGTTCTTTTACGTGCCTGTGGTCCGACTCGTTGGCTGAATGGTCAGCGTACTGGCCTTCGGTTCAAAGGGTCCCGGGTTCGATTCCCGGCCTGGTTGGGGGTTTTAACCTTCATTGGTTAATTCCAAAGACCCGGGCGCTGGGTGTTTGTGCTGTCCCCAACATCCCTGCAAGTCACACACCACACATAACACTATCCTCCACCACAATAACACGCAGTTACCTACACATGGCAGATGCCGCCCACCCTCATCGGAGGGTCTGTCTTACTATAATACGTGCCTGTGAATTTACCGACACGAGGCTGACGTATTTGACCACCTTCAAATACCACTGGACTGAGCCAGGATCGAACCTGCCAAGTTGGGGTCAGAAGGCCAGCGCCTCAACCGTCTGAGCCACTCAGGCCGGCATAAATTTACTATAATAAGTGTTATAATTAAAGTGAAATGGTGTCGTAAAATAGAGTTTGCTTGTATATTTTTGAAATACTGTTGAAAACAACGTACAGTATTCAGTGTAAGCCCGTAGATACATGTGATTCAATTATGTTCAAAAACGGTAGGCCTACTCTCTAACTCGAAATTTCGATACCTCGAAATAAAATTTAGCTTCCGAGGTGATTCGAGATATCGAAGTTCCACTGTAATAATAATAATAATAATAATAATAATAATAATAATAATAATAATAATAATAATATAATAATAATAATAATAATAATAATAATAATAATAATAATAATAATAATAATAATTAGCAGTTTCCCGCTGGCTGCGCCCGCATTGTACAAAGTATGGTGGTGTTCGTTACTATCCTCACGGATGTATTTGCTAAGTTTCGAGTTAATGAAATAAAGCACACGATCTGCTGTGGTAATAGACTGTAATATTATGTCAACAAAACACTTGAAAATACATCACACAAAGAAATTGAATTAAAGGTTCCTTGGAACAACACTACGCGCCACACTGTTAAAAAGTATTTCAAAGATCTTCGTCATGGAGACAAACGTACTCATAACTTTTCTCAAAATCTACCAATTTAAGTAGTTATTACCTCAAAAGAAAGTGCTTGATCCACTGAGTGTTTTTAGACCAAAATGAACTGCGTACCTCAATTACTCAATTAAAACGAAAGATATGATTGCTTAAATGGGACAAAATGTTGAAGAAATGAGACGTCAAATTGAATGTGCACTCATAACTTTCCTCAGAAACAACCAATTTGAATAGTTAAGAGCTGAAACGGAAGAACTTGATCCACTGAGTGTTCTTAGGCCAAAACGAAGCCCGTACCTCAATTAGAACCAAAGATATGATTGCTTCAAAGAGACAAAAAATTTAAAAAATCGAATAATTTGGGGAAGGCGGAAGTTAAGTGATTCATAGTACCTGATGACAAATCTGTGTATGAATACCTTTCAGTTAAAAAAAGAATTAAGGTAATCGACCGGATAGAATGGCCGGACTGACTGACTTTAGTTTTCATACATTTTTTTAATATATAGATAATATGATGTTATTCGGGTCTATCCTTTAGGATTCGTGCATGGAATTGTCTCTAGTTTATACGCATTGTCACTTCGAGGCACAGTTCCCTTCACGTTGGAGTTATAAGAGTTACAACGATCGATGCAGCTTATTGGATAAGTAAAACTGCACTCTTACAAGGGCATAGAACCACTTGTCCTTTAGTGATGTCGGGCTCTTGGTTACGTTACGATCTTCAGCTAAGTGAAGTGCACGCTAGCAGGTTGAGAATGTCTTGTGTTGTACGAATTGATGAGTGGTCGTTTGATACGGTCATCTCGTTGGACCAGATCTGGTCTTTACGAATGAGTTCATCTCATTGTATTTGGGATCAGAGGGGGAAGCCAGTGGTGCAGGTTAAATGCAATGTTTGCAGTATATAATGGAACTCGTGTGCGGGATTAAACACTTCTTTTCTCTGTAATGAAATGCTCTCGTAACCTGCACCTCTGATCTCTGAACTCTCTCTCTCTCTCTCTCTGCTATGTGTTACAATACATCCATCACTCTTAAGACCAGAACTGGTCCGGCGAGATTCTACCTTAGTCATTCCCAGCATCACACACAGGTTGATTGAAGGGTCACTTCGTGGGTCGGAAGGGAAATATCCTGGAAGTGTAGCTGCCCGTAGCCAAGAGTTACCATGAAGTACAGCCCCATATTTTAATTTTAAAAATTAACAGTAATTGTGCAGCTATCCCGCGGAGGCGGCGCTTGATTGACATTTTCCGTGAAACCATACAGGTTATGATGTGCAAAAGGCAGACTGAAATCAATGCCCTATGACGTCACACGAGTGCCCTACCGTCCGGTATTCTGGAGCGGACAATGTGCTGCCGATAATGTTAGCAGTGCTGGTCCGTTGCATTTGTGTTGATTGTTGTTCATAATTGAGCAAATTAATCTTACATTCACGTTAACATTTAATATACATAGGCCCTAGAGTTAATTTCAAACCTTTCCAAAAGCAAAGTCATCTCCCTTGGAGGGGTGGAAGGTAGACTTCCACTGTCCGTAACCTCGACACTTGATGGAGTAGAGTGGTTAGCTCCAACCCCGGCCACCTTTGGTCCTGGTACTCATTCTTGGTGTAGGCTGAGTGAAACCCAGGGCCATGTGCACCGCTGGAAGTTGAAATCTCGTTTCTTAAATTTTTCAGCTTCATGACGGGGAATCGGACCTACGTTTTTCCGGGGGGAACCCAGTCCGTAGTGTGGTTTGATGCAGCTCTCCATGTCACCCTATTCTGCTCTAACCTTTTCATGTGTACGTAACCACTACATCCTAAATCTACTCTAAACTCTTTGTCATATTAATTCCTCGGTCTTCCCCTAGCGTTCTTACCGTCTACACTTCCCTTATAAGCCAACTGAACAAGTCTTGAGTGTCTTAAGATGTGTCCTATCGTTCTGTCACTTCTTCTGGTCAACATTCGCCAAATTATCGTTCGATTCAATATATCTTCATCCGTGATTCGATCTACCGATCTCACCTTCAGCATTTTTCTGTAACACCACATTTCAAAGGCTTCTATTCTCTTTCTTTCTGAGATAGTCATCTTACATGTTTCAGACGCTCCAAGCGAAAATTTTCAAAAATATCTTCCTAATTCCTATATCAATGTTCGAAGTGGGTACATTTCTTTTCTTAAGAAAGACCTTCCTTGCTTGTGCTAGTCTGTATTTTATGTCCTCCTTACTTCTGCCATCATTAGTTACTTTACCACCCAAGTAACAATATCCATCTACTTCCTTTAAGACTTCATTTCCTAATCTGATATTTCCTGCATCACCTGACTTTGTTCGACTGCACTCCATTACTTTTGTGTTTTGGACTTATTTATTTTCATCATGTACTTCTTCCTCTCCATACCATTCAGCAATTTCTCCAGATCCTCTGCAATCTCAGATAAACCAACAATATCATCGACATATCTCATGGTTTCGATTTTCTCTCCTTGGATTGTGATTCCCTTACCAAATTCCTCTTTGGTTTCCTTTAAAGCCCGTTCTATATACATTTAATACGTTTAATAATACTTATTTTGGTTTCTTGGCCTTTCATAATGTACAGTGTCTAGTTCCGTAGATAAAAGGTTAGCGCGCTGATCTTTGGTCCAAGGGGGTGCCGGGTTCGATTCCTGGCTGGTTCGGGGTTTTCAAACTTGATTAATTAAATCCGATAGCTCAGGGACTCTGTATGTTTATGCTGTATTTAGCATTAGAATTCATATAGGTAATAGATAGGGTCCCATCCTCACTGATACGCAGGTCGCCTATGGGTTGTCAACTCGAAAGACCTGCATAAGGACTCTCCGGAAGCCACACACCATTAAAATAGCGAATACCTACATCCCTCCATATAGCACTGGAGTAAAACAGGGCATCCGGCCGTGAAACTGTGCCAAATCTACATCACGTGCAGAGCCAAATCATCTTCTTCCTAGTCTTTCTTAGTTACCTGTGGTCGATACTGTGTGTGTATTTTATTTATTTATTTATTTATTTATTTATTTATTTATTTATTTATTTATTTATTTATTTATTTATTTATTTATTTATTTATTTATTTATTTATTTATTTATTTATTTATTCGATCCTTGGCTTAGTCTGGTGTTATTTGAAGGTGCCCAAATACATCAGCCTCTTGTCGGTAGATTTACTGGTACGTAAAAGAACTCCTTCGGGACTAAATTCCGGTACCTCGGCGTCTCCGAAGACCGTAGAAGTAGTTAGTGGGACGTTAAACCAATAACATTATTATTATTATTATTATTATTATTATTATTATTACCGAGCAAGTGGCCATGCGATTAAGGTCGCGCAGCTGTGAGGACTGTCGGCAGCCCTGGAGATGGTTTTCTATTGTTTCCCATTTTCACACCAGGCGAATCCTGGGGCTGTACCATAATTAAGGCCACGGCCGATTTATTCCCATTCTTAGGCCTTTCCTGTCCCATTGTCGCCATAAGACCTATCTGTGTCGGTGCGACGTAAAGCAAATAAATAGCCTAGTTTTTCGGTCGGATACCGTTCTCGACACCAACCCTACATAGAGAGATGTAGGGCCTATTTACTGTTGTGTTTGTCTGCGGTTGTTTGTAGCGTGATGTGTTGAATTTAAGCGAAGATGTACACTGACTTAGCAAATGTCATGGGATAGTCACCTAATAGCTTGTAGGGCCTCCTCTGGCCCTGCGAACTGCAGTGAGACGCCGTGGAAGTGAGTCGACAAGTCCCTGGTAGTCCTCTGGTCGCAGCTGACACCAAATCGTTTGCAGAGCGGCCGCCAATGCTGGTCTGTTCATGGGTGCAGGATCCATGGCACGGAGCCTGCGTTCCAGGACATCCCAGATATGCTCGATAGGGTTCATATCGGGGCTCCTGGGTGGCCATGGCAGTCGTTGGACCTGCGCTGCATGTTTCTGGAACCATTCCCGGGCGACGTGGGAGCGATGTGGCGGCGCGTTATCATCTTGAAACACCGCAGAACCGTCTGGGCGCTGGAAGGCCAAAAATGGGTGGAGATGGTCTCCGAGCAGCTCAACATAAGGCGTACCATTCAAAGTCTCTTCCAGAACAACTAGGGGGCCCATTCCATACCAGGAAAATGCATCCCAGACCATAACAGAGACACCAGCGCCCTGGACCACACCTTCGAGGCAGGCGGGATCCATCGCTTCATGTGATCTGCGCCATACATGGTGCCTCCCATCGGCATGGTGCAGTTGAAGTCGTGATTGGTCCGACCATATCACGTTACGCCATTGTTCCAGTGTTCATCCCTGGTGACTGACGACAAATGCACGTCGTTGTGCCCGATGACGTTGGGTTAACAGTGGCACCCGTGTGCGGCGCCGGCTCCCATACCCCATAGAACCCATGTTCCTACGGATTGTCCACTGGAAGACGTGTCTAGCACGGCCTGTGTTGAATTGAGCCGTGATTTGTTGCACGGTTGCCCGTCTGTTACTATTGACAATCCGTCTCAGATGTCGCCGGTCACGGTCATCGAGGGTGGCTGGACGGCCGGTCGTTCGTCTGTTGTGGACGGTGACACCCGCATTCAACCATTCACGATACACTCTGTACACGGTTGATCGTGTGAAGCCGAATTCCTGCACCACTTCCGAAATCGCACTTCCCATCCGTCGGGCACCGACCACCATACCCCGTTCGAACGGTGTCAGCTCACGACGATGTTCCATGTTACACCTGTCACATGCACAGCCACTGCTCACAAGGTCTCCTATACAACTGCGGCTTGCACAGGGGGCGTGTGGTGCGCAGACAACACACCTGCGCATCAGTGCTCCGCTATCCCATGACATTTGCTCAGTCAGTGTATATTAAGCCGAGCAAGAACGCCCAGTCTCCGAACTAGAGGAATCGCAATTAAAATTCCCAACCCGGCCGGGGATCGAACTCGAAATCCTTAGAACCGAAGGGCACTTCGTCGACCTATTAGGCAATGTGTCAGACAATTTGTCGTTCCGAATAATCTACGAAAAGTCAGGAATAATAATAATAATAATAATAATAATAATAATAATAATAATAATAATAATAATAATAATAATAATCTGTCTAGTATATAAAAGTACTGGGTATGGACTGAATTCAGTCACAAAAGAATTTGAGTTGACAATCATCGTTATTAAATGATTAATTCATTTTTCTTTACGATGAGATCTCGGAGGGATCACGTATCAATTTCAATTTATTCTTCCTTGTTGCTTTCTCTTCCGTTCTTTCCAATATTCCTTCAACATTGCACTATGCTTTATTCTTCTCTCCTCAGTCCGCTTTGGACCGGTTTACTTTTCATTCTTCCTTGGAATCCTTCCATTTTACAACTAAAAAAAAATCTTTCTATAGTTTCCTCTTCTCGTAATGTATTTCTTCTAAATCTTTCCTGACACTCAGCTAAACAGCACATTGCGAATTATCAGTGGAAATATAAGAACAAACATGGTCCAATCAGCCTCGGGAGGTCAACTGACTAGAGGGGGGGGGGGATTTCTATTCCCTCCTCAGCCATCCTCGAAGTGGTTTTCCGTGATTTCCCACTTCTCCTCCAGGAAAATGCTGGGATGGTACCTAACTTAAGGCCACGGCTGTTTCCTTTCCACTTCCTTGTCTATCCCTTCCGATCTTCCCATCCCCAACAAGGCCCCTGTTCAGTATAGCAGGTGAGGCCACCTGGGTGAGGTACTGGTCCTTTACCCAGTTGTATTCCCCGTCCCAAAGTCTCAAGCTCCAGGACACTGCCTTCGAGGCGGTAGAGGTGGGAACCCTCGCTGAATCCGAGGAAAAAACCAACCCTGGAAGGTAAACGGATTAAGAAAGAAAGAAAGAAAGAAAGAAAGAAAGAAAGAAAGAAAGAAAGAAAGAAAGAGTATAGGAACAACACCCATTTTCTGTTGCCAATCTTGAGTCATCTACCTCCTCCAGACCTTCGGCGGTAGAACGCTCTTCTTCGGATATACAAGAAAATTTTAGACAACTCAGATTCCGATACATAACGACATGGAGGATTTGCAAAGACACCGGATAGTATCTAGGCATCCACCGATGATCACTGGTAGCGGTTTAACTATGTCAAACTTCAAACTTGTTAGTTCCAGAAAGCAAAGATGACAATAAAACTGCCCTCCTAGCTGTCAAACTCCACCCTGCATCACGAGGAAACCTCCTGCATTAGAATATTCTTGCAGAATTTGGTCTGCTTTAAATAGAATACGGACCAACCATGGCAGGTGCGCAGATGCTCCCCATCAATGGGATAATTTTTTTTTTTTTTTTTGCAAGTTGCTTTACGTCGCACTGATACAGATAGGTCTTATGGCGACGATGGCATACGAATGGTCTAAGAATGGGAAGGAAGCGGCCGTGGCCTTAATTAAGGTACAGCCCCAGCATTTGCCTGGCGTGAAAATGGGAAAGCATGGAAAACCATTTTCAGGGCTGCCGATAGTGGGGTTCGAACCCACTGCTGGGGCTGTACCTTAATTGAAGCCACGGCCGCTTCCTTCCCACTCCTGGCCTTTTCTTATCCCATCGTCGCCATAAGACCTGTCTGAGTCAGTGCGACGTAAAGCAAATTGCATAAAATATGTCACCAATTTAAATATCTAAGTGTAGTAGTGTATTTATAATATAAAGAAATTATTTTTAATTGTCCGGCTCCATGGGTAAATGGCTATCGGGTTCGATTCCCGGCAGGGTCGGGAATTTTAACCATCATTGGTTAATTTCGCTGCCACGGGGGCTGTGTGTATGTATCGTATTTATCGTCATTTCATCCTTATCACGACGCGCAGGTCGCCTACGGGAGTCAAATCAAAAGACCTGCACCTGGCGAGCCGAACTTGTCCTCGGACACTTCCGGTACTAAAAGCCATACGCCATTTCATTTTTTAAATTGTCAATTTTACATGCCTAAGTGTAACGTGTAGCCATACGATAAATAAATAAATAAATAAATAAATAATGTAAATCTATAATCCATTCAGTAGATATACCCAAAATGTAGTAATCTCTTTTTTCTTATTGTTTCTATCATATTTTCTATGTTCTGGTATATACGAATAATTTAAAAATGAAATTTTAATTTTAAAAATCGCTACGAATGTAGTGATTCTTGCCTGATCGAAAAGTAGATTTCTTATATTGAATAATGTAGAATACTACTACTGTAAGTCTCTTTGACCTACATCAAGCAATATTTGTTCTGGCTCCCGCATCCTGTGGCAGACAAGACATCGCAGCTGTCTGTGTGAGGTGTGAAAGTGTCCCAGACATAAAGGGTCATTGTCTGTACACATGACCTTAGGAGTCAGATTACGCATTAATATTCACTAAGGTATGAGAGAAAACTGTGCCTCTAGGAAACGTCTGAAATCAACAAGGAATTTATTTGATTGCTGTTTCACTAACCGAAATTGGTCTTAAGGGTGAGAGGAGAGGAAATGTAAGATAAAAGCCAAAACATCAAACACAATATCAACGAATGAATCTTGTAATTTGAAAATCTTACTTCTCCTAGTTTGACTTTTATTTTCTATGAAATGATTTCTTTCTTCGAAAGATTCACTGACGCCTTGCGGGTATCCTTCCAGCAGCCGTTCTGTGATTTGGGATTAAGTCTCTGTCGATAACGTATGCTTACATCTGCCTTCATCGAATCAGTTCACTCTGCTGCTTGAACCCCTCTCCACTCAGTAGCATGAAAATGTTCTCCAACAGTGGGCTTTTTATACAGAGATGATGTCAGCGTTGATCTACATTCCTCACGTTGGTCACAACACCGTGTCATACCCTTTCTTTGTGTTTTATGTTTCTTGTGTATGACACTTTCCTACAACAACTTAATACCCCCCCTGTTTGGTTGAAGTTAATCTCATTTCACTTTCCATTGCTGACTATTAATAACAATGTGATTTGCTGTACGTCCCATTAACTACTTTTACGGATTTCGGAGACGCCGAGCTGCCAGAATTTTGTCACGCAGGAGTTCTTCTACGTGCCAGTAAATCAATCGACACGAGGTTGACGTATTTGAGCACCTTCAAATATCATCGGACTGAGTTAGGATCGAACCTGCCAAGTTGGGGTCAGAAGGCTAGCGCCTCAACCATCTGAGCCATTCAGCCCGGATGAATATTACTGAAATTTAATACAGCATATTCATATCAAGTTGGAGTAAGTAATCGGTAACGTAGGAAACGCTTTTTAAAAATTGGCTTTACGTCGCACCGACACAGATAGGACTCATGGCGACCATAGGATAGGAAAGGGTTAGGAGCGGGAATGAGGCGGCCGTGGCGTTAATTGAGGTAGAGCCCCAATATTTGCCTGGTGTGAAAATGGGAAAAGCACTGAAAACCATCTTCAGGGCTGCCGACAGTGGGATTTGAACTCAAGCAATTTGACAGCTACGTGCCCCAAAACATGCGGCCACTCGTTCGATGATGTTGGAAACTTAAAACAATAACAACAACAAAGCAAAATGAAGTAAAAAATTCATGCTCGGAAATTGACATGCGAGAATTAATCACCCGTGTGGTGGATCATTTGTGCCGAACTGCTTGGTTTTGTAGCCTCTGATATCAGCAAACTCCTTAGCTGATCTCAGCTGGCTGTGTGAACCCTTAAGTGAGTCTTCAGTTCAGAATTAAATATTGGAATGACATGAGGACTGAACTTGGGACGTCCGGGAATAAGACAGACATACTCACAACACCATAGTGCTGACTATGAAATGTAGTTATGAAGCAATCCCATTGGTTCGAGCAGCTGTAATAAATATTCGTAGGGTCCGAGATATAGTCAATAGTCAATTGATCCCCGTTCTGTGGTTCTGAAAAGTGTTATTTGGCTTGGTCAACAAATAACAAAAGCAAAGAATTGCTGATGAGAAAATATGGAAATCGAATGAAGTCTTCGAAGGATCAGCTACGTAACGCACTGCCATGTGGGGTATCTCGTGCGTGGACTTGAATCCTACCTTGACCTAGACAAGACGTGTTTGTTTTATCCCCTCTTTCTGGAAAAACACAGCTGTCCATAGCTGTTCCAGGGTGTGAAGATGAGCGAGCAGGCAGACGTGAAGGGGGTCATTGTCAGTAAACATGACCTTGAGGATTGGTTTACATTTTAATATTCATTAGGGGTTGACAATATCTGACTCTGAACTGTCTGGCTTCGGTAACACGATTAGATATTCAGGCCCTGGAATACTGGGTGTAGTAGTCCCATAGGTATACGGGATGTGAAACAAACTATTCAGCAATTATTTTTGCTTAGCTTTCACTGATAAGATTTGTGTATGTTATGCAGCCCTTTTTAGCTTTCACTGATGTGATGTTTTGTGAAGAGCTATGCAGTTTTCACTAAAGTGGCGATTCGTGAAGACCTTCAGTCAGTCAGTCAGTCAGTCAGTCAGTCAGTCAGTCAGTCAGTCAGTCAGTCAGTCAGTCAGTCAGTCAGTCAGTCAGTCAGTCAGTCAGTCAGTCAGTCAGTCAGTCAGTCAGTCAGTCAGTCAGTCAGTCAGTCAGTCAGTCAGTCAGTCAGTCAGTCAGTCAGTCAGTCAGTCAGTCAGTCAGTCAGTCAGTCAGTCAGTCAGTCAGTCAGTCAGTCAGTCAGTCAGTCAGTCAGTCAGTCAGTCAGTCAGTCAGTCAGTCAGTCAGTCAGTCAGTCAGTCAGTCAGTCAGTCAGTCAGTCAGTCAGTCAGTCAGTCAGTCAGTCAGTCAGTCAGTCAGTCAGTCAGTCAGTCAGTCAGTCAGTCAGTCAGTCAGTCAGTCAGTCAGTCAGTCAGTCAGTCAGTCAGTCAGTCAGTCAGTCAGTCAGTCAGTCAGTCAGTCAGTCAGTCAGTCAGTCAGTCAGTCAGTCAGTCAGTCAGTCAGTCAGTCAGTCAGTCAGTCAGTCAGTCAGTCAGTCAGTCAGTCAGTCAGTCAGTCAGTCAGTCAGTCAGTCAGTCAGTCAGTCAGTCAGTCAGTCAGTCAGTCAGTCAGTCAGTCAGTCAGTCAGTCAGTCAGTCAGTCAGTCAGTCAGTCAGTCAGTCAGTCAGTCAGTCAGTCAGTCAGTCAGTCAGTCAGTCAGGAAAACACCACTGGTCTGCATTTCCATAAATGGCATCTCGGTCACGGCACCACCTCAAACGCAGCCGTTTGTGTTATGGTGTTAAGGGCAGCCAATGTATGGGCGGTAATTTCCTAGTCCGTCTGCTGCTAGTATCCGATCAATGGTGCGGGATGACACAGAATGTTGCAGCGAGTTCATTACTTGTTCTTGGATGGCAAGCGCAGATATGAAGGGGTTACGATGTGCTTGGTGCACATGACGCTGATCCTCCCTTGTGGTGGTCAGACGTGATCCCCGCAAACTTCACGACGAGTATGCCTGTCCTCACATTCCCATGCAGTCCAACACTGGGCCACTCTTACATCTCAATGCTCCACAAATGTGGATATTGCACGATTCGACCAGCCGTCCAAATGAAGACCCACAATGAGGCCCCTTTCAGCTGATAAGGCTGTCGCATCCGAGTACGCGGTATCTCCCTGTCCTTCACAGTAATCACTCAACATCTGAAACTGTTCATGCCCCGTATATACTCTACCAGGCCTGGTAACAACACTAAACACTGGCCTTTTTACCTTTCGCAGAGAACTGAACTCTAATGGTGTGTACGTGTACGAAGTTACATTGGCGTCAGACCATTTCTTCTGGGTGCTTACATTTTTTTTTTGGTAAAGTGCTGTAGCCATACATCACAAAATAATTGTCTCATAAAATTATCAACGCTAAAGTAAAGTACATCATTGCATTTGCTGCAAAGACGCTCTACAAGGGCACTTGAAGGAATATTATTATTATTATTATTATTATTATTATTATTATTATTATTATTATTATTATTATTATTATTATACTCGTTGGCTGAACGGTCAGCGTACTGGCCTTCGGTTCAGAGGGTCCCGGGTTCGATTCCCGGCCGGGTCGGGGATTTTAACCTTCATTGGTTAATTCCAATGGCTCGGGGGCTGTGTGTTTGTGTTGTCCCCAACATTCCTGCAACTCACACACCACATATAACACTATCCTCCACCACAATAACACGCAGTTACCTACACATGGCAGATGCCGCCCACCCTCATCGGAGGGTCTGCCTTACAAGGGCTGCACCCGGCTAGAAATAGCCGTACGAAATTATATTATTATTATTATTATTATTATTATTATTATTATTATTATTATTATTATTATTATTATTATTATTATTATTATTATTTAATTCGTTTACCCTCCAAGGTTGGTTTTTGCCCGGACTCAGTGAGGAATGGGCAAGGAATTGGCCGTAGCATTAAGTTAGGTATAATCCCGGCATTTGGCTGGAGGAGAAGGGGCAAACCACGGAAAAAGAACTCTTCGATGGTGGCTGAGGAGGGAATCGAAACCCCCTCTACTCAGTTGACCTCCCGAGGGTGAGTGGATCCCGTTCCAGCCCTCGTACCACTTTTCAAATATCATGGCAGAGCCGGGAATCGAACCTGGGCCTCCGGGGGTGGCAGCTAATCTCACTAACCACTAAACCACAGAGGCGCACGTGATATAAATTATGAGTAAAAACTACATTTTGTAAAAGTGAAAATGAAAACCTACAACCTGTTTTCCAGTCTTTGACCGGGTCAGGGATGAAATGAATGAAGCAGATATAGGCTATTAGTACGATGGGGTCACCACTCCCAAAGTGATTTATTAATGGCTGATAGATGCTATGAAATGAGAATGAAGAGTGTTGCTGGGATGAAAGATGACAGGGAAAACCGGAGTACCCGGAGAAAAACCTGTCCCGCCTCCGCTTTGTCCAGCACAAATCTCAGATGGAGTGACCGGGATTTGAACCACAGTATCCAGCGGTGAGATACCGACGCGCTGCCGTCTGAGCCACGGAGGCTCCCTTTGTAAAAGTAACAACTACAAATAAAATTTACTCAAAAAGTATCGTTACTACGAATATCTCCATTACTTTTACTGATTTACTTCCAAAATCTAATATTATAACTGATGTACATGTTTAACGCAAAACAAAAATTTCAGCATCATAACTTCTTTGAATTTATTATCATCACTTATTGCGCCAGTGGTTCTGTATGTTAGATGTTACATCTTTGTGTCGAGAACCAAATTACCGACAACATTTTACGTTTTAGGTTTGTTCCAACAAGCAGTTCCGAACCGGTTATGAACTAGTTCCAAAATTTTCGAAATGAGCATGCACGATTAGAACGGTTCCAGAACCTATTCTTGGTAATGATTTGTTGGGCCATATAAATGACAGTACTGAACTTTATCAACGCCATCTACAAATTCTGTTACAAAACACTTGAACAATACACTGAACGGTGGAAGGTCTGTTAGGGCCTGTTTTATTATTGCAAGAGTTTTGAGGTCTAAACCTCATTCTTTTTATATAGTATGAGAAAATCCATAAACCTGTTTCCAGTCATTCGACCGGGTCAGAAATGGATTGATAGGAATTGTGCCGGCTGCCGAAGCCTGTCACACTCCTCTGGGGCAATGATTAATGACTGACAGATGAAGTGAAATGATATTGAAGAGTGTTGCTGGAATGAAAGATGACAGGGAAAACCTCAGTACCCGGAGGAAAACCTGTCCCGCCTCCGCTTTATCCAGCACAAATCTCAAATGGATCCCCTGTGGGTGGGAGACGCAGACGAAGAATACACTCACGGTATCCCCTGCCTGTCGTTAGAGGCGACTAAAAGGGGCGATCAAGGGATGATCGAATTAGAACTATGAACCTACTAGTAATTAGTACACCGGGCGAGTTGGCCGTGCGCGTAGAGGCGTGCGGCTGTGAGCTTGCATCCGGGAGATAGTAGGTTCGAATCCCACTATCGGCAGCCCTGAAAATGGTTTTCCGTGGTTTCCCATTTTCACACCAGGCAAATTAAGGCCACGGCCGCTTCCTTCCAACTCCTAGGCCTTTCCCATCCCATCCCAGCTTATTCAGAAAGTAGATAAAGATTGGAGTAAACAATATTTCTGGTCTCGTTCGTGTTAATAGTGTCTGTTATTTTCTTCATAATTATGCAGATATAGTTCATGATTGTGCCTCCTCTATATACTCTATTTTACTTAGAATATTCCTTTCTTTGTCTCTAGTTGTTCTGCCAGACCTGATTCATTGAGAGGCATTCTACTGCATATGGAGCTTCAGGCCGAATTACTGTACAGTAATGTCTAAGCTTGGATTTTCATGATATTGACCGTTTTCTTAATAGATATCTTTGGTGAGATGGTAGGCTATTAATTTCCACCTTGTTAATTCTTCATTTGAATGCCTCTTTCTCAGAAATATTAGGTTCTATCCACTCGCCTAGGTATTTGAATTATTATTATTATTATTATTATTATTATTATTATTATTATTATTATTATTATTATTATTATTATTATTATTATTATCGTAGACCTATTCTGCTTTTAGTCGCCTCTTACGGCAGGCAGGGGATACCGTGTTATGTATTCAATTTTTCATTATTCATTTAATTGGCAAAAATCTAGTTTCGTGCTATTTTGGGAGCAAAAATATGGAGGAAGACTAATATTCAAGTGATAATAAAATGCAGAACAGTATCCGGTAGATAGTGGGTTCGAACCCCACTGTCGCCAGCTCTGAAGATGGATTCCCGTTGTTTCCCATGTTCACACTTGGCAATTGCCGGGGCTGTACCTTAATTAAGGCCACGGCCGATTCCTTCCCACTCCTAGCCCTTTCCTATTCCAAAGTCGCCATAACACCTATCTATCTCGGTCCAACGTAAAACAGTTCTAAACAATTATTATTATTATTATTATTATTATTATTATTATTATTATTATTATTATTATTATTATTATTATTATTATTATTATTATTATTATTATATAAATGTAGCATATGTTCAAATACTGTATATCAGACATTACCTTTTGTCGTCTGGCGCTTTGGTTGAATAATATATGCGTTGATGTTCGGTTCAAAGGATTGCAATTTCGATTCCCGACCCATCTCGGGATTTCCTCCTTTTTCTTTCTTAATACGCACAACACATTACACTGGAAACCAGCACTGAAACATGCAATAAATACATCCCTACATATAGGGGTGGCGTCGTGGAAAGGCATCCGCCCATAAAAGTGGGCTAAGTCCATTCAAAGTACCGACCTAGGTAATTGAGAAAAGGAGGAGGAGAAGAAGAAGAAGAAGAAGAATAAGAAGAAGAAGAAGAAGAAGATGCTTATTTTTAAAGGGGTCTAACATCTAAGGTCATCGTCCCCATTATTATTATTATTATTATTATTATTATTATTATTATTATTATTATTATTATTATTATTGCTATTGGCTTGCTATTGGATTTACGTCGCACCGACACAGATAGGTCTTATGGCGATGATGGGATAGGAAAGGGCTAGGACTGGGAAGGAAACGGCCGTGGCCTTAATTAAGGTACAACCCCAGTGAAAATGGGAAACCACAGAAAACCATCTTCAGGGCTGCCGACAGTGGGGTTCGAACCCACTATCTCCCGAATACTAGATACTGGCCGCACTTAAGCGACTTCAGCTATCGAGCTCGGTATTATTATTATTATTATTATTATTATTATTATTAATTATGCCCGACAAAGGAGCGCGTCTGAACTTATTTAGCTGATGTCATTGCTTTTTTCTTCTCCCAAATCTCTTCATCTTCTCGCTGTGGCTTTTCTTGCAATCTTCTGATCAGATTTTGTTGGTGATAGTGCTTGGATGGTCTGTAAAGCGGTGATTGTCGATTAAAATTTCTGAACTTAGATCTGTCTAACACAATGCCATCTGTGATGCCTATTTCCTGAAGTTTTTTTTCTATCATCGAGGAGCCAGTTGTGTTTTTACTTTCATTATTAGGGCAAGGTTCAGAATTCGTTTGGTCGATCTCTGATTACTCATTCTGAGGATATGTCTGTAAAATTTCAAACGCCTTTTCCTCAAGGTCATGCGATTTCCTTATCATTCAGATTCCCTCTACCCGAGCTCGATAGTCCCATCGTCGCCATAAGACCTATCTGTGTCGGTGCGACGTAAAGCAACTTGCAAAAAAAAAAAAAAAAAAAAAAAAAAAAAAAAAAAAAAAAAAAAAAAAAAAAAAAAAAACAAAAAAAAAACACGATTCCCCCTATACAGACTGGTCCAAAGATTTTCCTTAATATTTTTCTTTCTTGCTTTTCTACATCTTCAATTAATGATCTGCCCCCAATGAACAGTGTTTCAGGGCCAAATTCATAGGCAGCACTTACACATAAGTGCCCCTTATAAGCCAGGTTTCATTTCATATTACCTACTTAAATGTCCCACTTACTGCTATAAGTGGACCTTCCACATACACATAAGTGACTCACTTATTTTGCAGCAAGATGGAGGATAATGATTTTGGTGACTATGTTGCATTTCATTCACAGAATGCTTTCCGCGCACACAGTAGAGATGCGAAATCCTGTCGAAATGTAAGGTGACCAACAATTTAAAAAAAAGGTTTCGTTTCGATAGAAGAAGAAAGTGAGAGTTACGAATATTCTTGTTCCTTTGATTAAGAGAGTGAACATTACCTCTAGAGGTACAACTATCTCACCATTAATGAAGATAGGCCTATTGTTCTGAGATTTTATGTCACCTCTTAATTTCAGGTTATTGTTATTATTATTACCATACCATCATCATTACCGGTATTTCGCGTAATTAATTTGAAACATGTTGCAAGTTGATACGTTATGAAGACTGTAGGCCTATGGAATGGTTAAGAACTATATTGAATTATTTCTTTTAAGGTCGATTTGTGCTAATTATATGAGGTTAGTCAACCAATCGTTTGCCGGATTATATCAGAAGTTTCTGAAATTATGGCATCGCGCATCAGAACATACTATTTACATTTTGTTGGGGAAGTAATTAGGCCTATTACAACGTAACGGCTACGGATATACCGTACTTGTCAAATCATTAAAAGCGTTGTAAGGCTAGATTTTCTACATTTGGATGAATATCTGTATAGGTTCGAGTACCTGGATAACTATAAACATGTTATATTAAGAAGAAAATTAAGACTCTGGGCATTTTCGTAGTTTGCATTGTCTACAACAAGTTTTTTCCACGTCATTCATATTCTGATGAGAAACTGCGTCGGTCTGCTTGTTCTATATTATGTGCATATACTTTGACACAAGTTCTTGCAGGTGCCATCTCAGCTCGCTGTTTTATTATCCATTCTGATAATCAAATACAATATCTTTAAACCTCAAAAATGTCCGCGCGATGTCCTTCTTAAACAAAACACAATAGATCATCGCACTATTCGGTAGCCAGAACTACACGATCCAGGAAGCATGAGCATAATATACATCATTGCCACATCTCCAGTAAATGGAAATGGCGTATGGCTTTTAGTGCCGGGAGTGTCCGAGGACATGTTCGGCTCGCCAGATGCAGGTCATTTGATTTGATACCCGTAGGTGACCTGCGCGTCGTAATGAGGATGAAATGATGATGAAGACGACACATACACCCAGCCCCCATGCCAGCGAAATTAACCAATTAAGGTTAAAATTCCAGACCCTGCCGGGAATCGAACCCGGGACCCCTGTGACCAAAGGCCAGCACGCTAACCATTTAGCCATGGAGCCGGACACATCTCCAGTAATACTTCCTGTATAATGAGTGTGCTCTTTAAGTGCTGTCTACGAAATGTAAACTCATATAAGTGAATACTTATTATAAGTGATCCCTTATTACTTAAGGGTTCCACTTATGTATAAGTGCTGACTATGAATTCGACCCTCAGATGCATATAGTGCTTCAGGCTTGATTGCAGTGTTGTAATGCCTTAATTTTTCATTTCGGAGTATGTATGTATGTATGTATGTATGTATGTATGTATGTATGTATGTATGTATGTATGTATGTATGTATGTATGTATGTATGTATTATTATTATTCGAAATACCAACGTCGGAGTTACGAGGTACAACCGCGGCAGGTCTAGCGCTGACGCGAAACTGTCGCTGTAAACCCTCTATTATAACGTTTTCAGTGTAAACTGTTGGACCCCGTTTCCTTTTGTGAAGAAACTGTATAATTTTTCTCTTTTGGAGTGGAAGTCAAGTTTGTGTTACGGTTTCCTCTATTAATAGAGAGACGGCAGGTGGCGGTGGACTTTGACAACCCTAACTACGTCCTATGGACCTGTCCGCATGCCTGCACCTTAATCCCCCTCTCCATCTCATCACAACACCCCTTATACAAACTCAACCCCTCTAGCTCACATATACACAAAAATCCCACATTTTACCCCAAAATCCGGATTGCTTTCTGTCTCTTTCTCTCTTTTCCATATCTCCTTTTTTTTACGCCGAGATCAACACAAAAAAAAAAAAGTCCTTGACTGTTATAACTTGTCTACCTAACATATCGAGCGAAACGATATGGCAACTATTTGTGAATTCTATGGGCGGTGTGTGGTGGGAGGAAAGAAATCGTGTGTATACACACATATTTCAACACACAATTGGAAGGGTATTTTTTAGCAGAAAATTGGTGTGGGAAAAAACTCTGTTCAGCAGAAGAAATAAAGGCTGGGGGACGCATTGGGGGCGGGGGGAGCATATGTGATGTGATGGTGAGGACAGGAAAATGGCAATAAAATTCTAGTTAGTTGATGTTATGTATTCAGAACATACCACGTAAGCGAACTGTGAGCGTGCCCGCACCCCAGCACCGGTGTAGCCTATGCTCGTAATGGGGGTTATATTCATTAACCCCAGCCCGCCTGTAACACGCCCTAATTACGCTCACCGGCATCTCGGTTCGATCCTCCACCTGCCCAAAGTTTCTACGCACTAACTTTCTGAACTTTGCATCCTTCAAACACAAAATTAAAATATCCCTTCGAAGTCATCTCCAAGTTTCTGTTCATTTATGTCCTTCTAACCCATAACTTTTCTCCTTGCGAACCCTGTAATCGACCCTTGTCAGTTACCGTTGTCATTCTTGTTGCATTGTTATTGTTGTTAATTTACTGTTAAACGCCCTGTGGTTGAGGGACGCAGACGAAGAATACACCCACGGTATACCCTGCCTGTCTTAGGAGGTGACTAAAAAGGGCGACCAAGGGACGATGGAATTAGAACCATGAGACTACTTGTGATTAGTAGTACCATTACGTGAGGAACAGCATGGGTCGACGTTATTTGCGATCGTATGTTTAGTCCTCAGCCCGAAGGCTAGTTGGATCCTCAACAGCTCCGCCATCAGCTGTCATAGATGGCCTAGGCATAATTTTTTTTTTTTTTTGCTAGTTGCTTTACGTCGCACCGACACAGATAGGTCTTATGGCGACGATGGGCAAAGGGAAGGCCTAGGAATGGGAAGGAAGCCGCCGTGGCCTTAATTAAGGTACACACCGAGCTCGATAGCTGCAGTCGCTTAAGTGCGACCAGTATCCAGTATTCGGGAGATAGTAGGTTCGAACCCCACTGTCGGCAATCCTGAAAATGGTTTTCTGTGGTTTCCCATTTTCACACCAGGCAAATGCTGGGGCTGTACCTTAATTAAGGCCACGGCCGCTTCCTTCCCACTCCTAGCCCTTTCCTGTCCCATCGTCGCCATAAGACCTATCTGTGTCGGCACGACGTAAAGCAACTAGCAAAAAAAAAATAAGGTACAACCCCAGCATTTGCCTGGTGTGAAAATGGGAAACCACAGAAAACCATTTTCAGAGCTGCCGACAGTGGGGTTCGAACCCACTATCTCCCGGATGCGAATTTACACCTGCGCGCTCCAAACCGCACGGCCAGCTCGCTCGGTCTAGGCATCACTGGAGAGGCGTACTAGGGAAATGAGCAGTGAGGTAGTTTCCCGTTGCTTTCCTCACCGAGCCAGAACTTACTATTACATATCAGTTGGCCAAACCCAGTGAAATGCATGCCACCAACCGACCCTATGAGCAACATTTTCACACCATTCACAGCAGTGACTGGCTGCGTAAGGAATGGCATTACTAGCATCACTCATACCTCAGTCACTTTCATTTTGTCAAAGCCAAGGATAAAGCTGAGACAGATCAATGAAAGTAACAAAATTGCTCTAACGCATACCAGAAGACATGGTGCACTGTAAACACTAGGTCCTGCTAGCAAAGGCAAATTTGCGGTTAGTAGCACATTTTGAGGAACACCATGAATGTACGTTACCTAGGAGTAGTGCCCTTGTGTGAGGAACATCATGGGTCTGCGTTGCCTGATAGTAGTACCATTATATGAGGAATATCATGGGTCTGCGTTGCCTGATAGTAGTACCATTATATGAGGAACATCATGGGTCTGTGTTGCCTGATAGTAGTACCATTATATGAGGAATATCATGGGTCTGCGTTACCTGATAGTAGTACCATTATATGAGGAATATCATGGGTCTGTGTTGCCTGATAGTAGTACCATTATATGAGGAACATCATGGGTCTGTGTTGCCTGATAGTAGTACCATTATATGAGGAATATCATGGGTCTGCGTTGCCTGATAGTAGTACCATTATATGAGGAATATCATGGGTCTGTGTTGCCTGATAGTAGTACTATTATATGAGGAACATCATGGGTCTGTGTTGCCTGATAGTAGTACCATTATATGAGGAATATCATGGGTCTGCGTTGCCTGATAGTAATACCATTATATGAGGAACATCATTGCTCTGTGTTGCCTGTGGGTGGTACCATAATGTGTGATACGCCTTGGATTTGCATTGCCTATGATAAGCATCACTACGTGAGCAACACCATGAGTATACGTGACCTATGATTAGTTCCACTAGTGAGGAACACCTCGGGAATACCGGCGCCCGTGATTAGTCCCACTATGTGCCTGCGAGTGGTGCCATTATGTGTGACATACCATGGGTCTGCTTCACCAGTGATTAATACTATTATGAAGGGCCAGTTACCTGGATTTTGGACCCCTTTTTATAACGAGCATCATCTCAGGAAAAAAGGCATTGTGAATTGGATCCACTGATCGTTTTGGATTCATGGTAATTTTTTCATCCTCATTAGTTTTATATTTTAGTCTGTGGATACATTTTGATGTGTTAATTATCGTTTCATTTC
The DNA here is from genome assembly GCF_040414725.1 of Anabrus simplex. Classification (NCBI taxonomy): domain Eukaryota; kingdom Metazoa; phylum Arthropoda; class Insecta; order Orthoptera; family Tettigoniidae; genus Anabrus; species Anabrus simplex. Next base: position 78,669,615 of record NC_090275.1, on the reverse strand, counting down.
GTTGTATCTCGTACCATTAGGGGCCGATGACCTACCTATTAGACCGATTTAAACAACAAACATCATCATCAACAACAACTTACTGTTGGTACTTAATATTGTTGTTTATCTCCCGATTGTTATCTTATTATATCTAGCAGAGGAGGTGTGATTCGGCTCTACCGTGGTTCTACGCCTCTGCATTCGGGAGACGGGATAGGGCTGGACCTTACGACTAACCCAACCGTCGGCTGTCCAGAGAAAGGTTTTCCGTGGTTTTCCATTCGCCTGCACTAAGGTGAAATGTCGGGACAGTGCCTAGTATAGGCCACGGCTGCCAACCCCTTCACCTTCTACGAGCATCTCCTTCACCGTAACAAATCTCCCGGCCTGAGAGACGGCATCAACGTCTAAGAGGCCCGCCTCCCCCTTCAGGGGAGAAATGAAGAAATTTTATTAGTAGTACGTCACAGAATATAATGTTACCATCCGATGTGAAATGGGGGAAGCTCCTGTAACCTTTTAGTTAAAGACGACATGGAAGTGACTCTGTCTTGTTTTCAGCAGGTCGGCAGCTGCCTCTGTGGATCCGTGGTAGAGTGTCGGCCTCCGGATCCCAAGATAGTGGGTTCAAACCCGGCAGAGGTAGTCGGATTTTTGAAGGGCGGAAAAAAGTCCATTCGACACTCCATGTCGTACGATGTCGGCATGTAAAAGATCTCTGGTGATACATTTGGTATTTACCCGACAAAATTAATTAAATCTCAGTCATAGACGCCCAAGAGAGATCCGGTTTACTCTGTCTGCCATCTAGCGGACCTAGAGTAAAACGGAAAGTCGAAATTGACGAGCAGACAGCCAGATGGCGTCAAATCGAAATGTCTGCACACGGTAGCTGAGGCCATACGATTATTATTATTAGCAGGTCGGTGGACACACAGACTACGTACTTGTTTACTGCTGGAGGTTCTTAAGGACTTTCGGGGAGTGTGTTTTACAGTTTCTCGTTTTTAAGAGTCGGCAAATATTTTAGTTTCTCGGAATAAATTAAAAACATTTTTAATCAAGTTAAGGATAAAAAGAAGAATTACAGGCAAATATCGGTTCTGACGTCAAGTTAGTCTTTTAAAGGCACTAAAGGACCATTATTTTTAACCTTATAAATACATGAAACGTGTAGATACAAGTTCGCTTTAAGTTATCTCTTCAGGAACAAAATAGGCAGGTTTTTGTCTAAAATCCGATATCCACTGATATGTATTTTTGTAGGGTTCATAGAGTCAATAAAATTAAATGTTAATTATAGTAGATGTACACAGCACGAGATGGTGGTGCATTGGACAGGTACCACACACAGGTCGATAGGACTGCAGTAGTGAGTCAGGCCCCGTACAGAATGGTCGTGACTTCAGCACTGCGGGTGGGAAATACTGGAACACCCGCCATACTCACCGGACCTGTCACCGCCCGATTTTGACCTCATATCCAAAGGGGAAGAAGCATTGCGTAGGAGACGGGTTGAGACGACGTTGCGAGACATGAGATTGCAAATTTTTTACCTGGTGAGGCTACTGTTATCCGACGTCTCCTGTATCGTTGGAAACGTGTTGTGGGTAATCTAGGCGACAACTTCGAGTGTTTACCGTAAATATCACTGTGCGCTCTGAGAATAAAGATTATGTAGCGTATGCATTTCACGACTAACAGTCCGCTCGCTTTATATCATACACCTTGTAAACCTGTATAAAGCGACCAGTGACTGTTCCGCGAAGAAATGGGTGGTCACTTAAAAGGGAAGGTAATTTTCAATAATATACTTTTTAAACTTTGCAAGGCAAATGTATGTCACTTACAGCATAATTTACTGCAGTTTATTTACACTTTTACAATACAGTACTTTACCTCAATGTACAGCAAAGTACAAACTTTGTCCCTAACATTTTACTTTCCTTTAAAAAGCAACAATCAAGTTAGGGGGAGAAATTATCGAACAGGTGAATAAGTTTAAATATCTTGGAAGTATTGTGACTGAAGAACTTCACTCTATAACAGACATAACAGCTCGAATTGCCTTAGCCAAGGAAAGCTTCAACAAGCTTTGTGGCCCGCTAGAGAAAGATCTGAGGAAGAGACTTGCAAGGTGTTACATATGGAGTATAGCTCTATATGGTACTGAAACATGGACATTAAGGAAGGAAGAACAGAGAAGAATAGAGGCATTTGAGATGTGGATTTGGCGAAGAATTGAAGGAGTAAAGTGGGAAGATAAAATAGCAAATGAGGAAGTTCTGAAGAGAGTGGGAGAAGAGAGGAGCATGCCGACAGTAATCCAAAATAGGAAGAAAAATTGGATAGGGCATAATCTAAGACACAACACTTTACTACGAATAGCAATTGAAGGGATGATAAAAGGAAAACGAGGAAGGGGAAGGAGACGATACCAGCTATTAGACAGCATTAGAAAAAGAAAGGAAGATTGTGCAGCAGTGAAGAAAAGGGCACAAGATCGAGAGATATGGAGGTCACAGCCATGACTGGACCTGCCGGATGGCAGAACAACCTATGAATGAATGAATGAATGAATGAATGAATGAATGAATGAATTAAAATTCAAAAATTGAAGTTTTTGGTTTTCATTAACATGTTAAAATAATAATAATAATAATAATAATAATAATAATAATAATAATAATAATAATAATAATAATAATAATAATAATAATAATAATCTGATCTGATACATCGTGTCCTCATCATGCTGTTTGCAGAGCCGATATAAACTATACACCTCTCAATCTGTCGTCGCCAGAAATGCCTGTTTCTACCCCACCTACAAAAGAGATGAATATGGCCATGTGGAAGCAAAAACCTCTTCACGGGAAATACCCCCATGAACTGGATCAACCTCAAATCGACAAATCTGCGTCGCACGCTTGGTTGACCTACTCCGGTCTTTTCCCAGAAACAGAAGGATTTGTTCTGGCCATCCAAGATCAAGTAATTGCTACACGGAACTACCGTAGATTTATCATGAATGATCCAACAGTTGTCTCAGTCAACTGCCGCCGCTGTTCCAGAACTACAGAGAGCATACAGCACGTCATCTCTGGTTGCCCACACTTGGCCAACACCGATTATAAGCGCCGACATGATCAGGTAGCAAAAATCATTCACCTGAAACTTTCTGTAAAATGTGGATTTCTTCAGTCATCAACTGCATATTGGAAATATACACCTCCACCCATTCTCGAAAACTCTTCATATAAACTACTATGGGACCGAGAAGTCATAACCGATGTCACGCTCAGCAACAATAGGCCAGATATTATTCTAATCGATAAATCAAAAAGATCCGCATTCCTTATAGAAATTGCTTGTCCAAATACGTCCAATCTGCAAACAACAATAGCCACAAAGATATCAAAATACACAGAACAGGCAATAGAAATACAACGCCTGTGGAAACTAGAATCAGTCACCACAGTTCCAGTAGTAATATCATGTACCGGTGTTATTCCAAAATGCTTGCACAGCTCTCTGGCCGCATTAAACCTGCATCATCACACATACGTAGAACTACAGAAAGCCACCCTCCTGAGCACCTGCCACATTGTGAGAAAGTTCCTAGGAACGACTTTTCCTCTGACTCACGCCAAACAGCATGAAGTTCCAGGTCGCAGTTCCAGTAATACTGAAGAACAGATTCCCAAAACGGGGACATAAGAAGTCTGAAGTTGTTTGTATTTATTGTATAAATGTATATGTTGTAATTATTTCTGTTGTAAATATTTGTACATATATGTACCTGTAATTTCATAATCAAGAGGGTGACTCCTTGCTTAGGCCGAGTCAGCCCATTATGTTACCGGCACAAGCCGAGCCTTCCTAAATTGATACAAATAATAATAATAATAATAATAATAATAATAATAATAATAATAATAATTCTCAGTTTCTAACGATTTAGAGATAAGTGGTATAGAACTAAATGGGACCACAGCACTAGTTGCAAATAGAGAATTCTGGTGAGGTTTAGTGTATTCATAGAGGGTTGCAGAGAGAACGCAGAAAGGCAGAACGGTCTATAACGATGATGCATGTATGTAAGCATGTATAATAATACATTTTATCGCAGCCAGTGGTAAAAGGCTATTAGAGATTCGTGCCGACAAGTACAAATCATAGCATGGTATCTTTCACAGATCTTGCCTAAACGTTCACAAACACAGTCCGTTGATTGAACTTCTTGGCTTTACACAACTGATAATGGAAGCCATGTATGGCGATGCGTGTAACCAAGTTCTGAGCTTGTATCCTCTTCCCTCGGAGCCTCCGTGGCTCAGACGGCAGCGCGTCGGCCTCTCACCGCTGGATACCGTGGTTCAAATCCCGGTGACTCCATGTGAGATTTGTGCTGGACAAAGCGGAGGCGGGACAGGTTTTTCTCCGGGTACTCCGGTTTTTCCCTGTCATCTTTCATTCCAGCAACACTCTCCATTCTCATTTCATAGCATCTATCACTCATTAATAAATCACTTTGGGAGTGGCGACCCCATCGTACTAATAGCCTATATCTGCTTCATTCATTACATCCCTGACCCGGTCATTGACTGGAAAACAGGTTGTAGGTTTTCATTTATCCTCTTCCCTGTCAGTCTTTGTAGATCATTTTTTAACAATTTCATTTTACAAATCGTCCACTCATTAAAATTGTGTTTCTATTTTAAAAGGGAAATGATCTGAGTTATGCTACATTTAAATTTTTCAGCTACTTTTCTTTCCGATAACCCACTTTCACTGTCTCAGATGATTCTTACGCGATCTTAAATAGATAACACTCTTTTCGCATTCTTAGACATCTCTGCCATCACAACACGTCACAAGAAATGAACTGTTATGACACACATCCTCTTGCGCACCCCCTCCACCTCTTTTTAAAAACTGTACTGGACAGTTTATTTGAACTTCCTTTCTAATTGGGAGTGGGAATTCCTGAGTTTATTAGATATACCCTGCTCCGTCGATTACTGATGCAGATGGGGAATGTAGACCTTAACTGTCGCAATAATACTGTGCTAGAGAGTGTCTCCTCCTATCTCTTCAAGAACTTGGTAAGGACATGCCAGTTATAAGTCTTTCTAGTGCGTGTTATAGGCTATTCCTCCAAATTTCATGGAGAAGTCGTCCTTCGAAAGAGGGTAGACAAAGAAAATGCCTGGTTGGTGGTCGGGGTGAGGGGTGGTCTTTAGATAGAGGTGCATTATACTGTACATTATCCTTATGGGATTTTAACTCCATTCATTCATATAGTTCTTTAACCTTATTAAAATTATTAGGTACTTTGGTAGAAGTGCAGTTGTTTTTAATGAACAAGGAAACAGTATTACTTATAGTAGTATAGTTAGATGTTAAAATGACTGTACAATGTACTTACTCGTAGTTAAAGGAGTGTTCGAAGTGTCGTCCTTATGCCCGGATACAGGCTTGTACTCCTAGTCGCATTGAGTTTCGAATTCTTTCAAACATCCCTGAATCACTTTGAAATTCTTGACAAGCAGTTACAAGTCTCTGCTCTAATTCTTCAACCATGTTAAACAGAGTGTCGTTCACTATATCCTAAGTAAGACCGTTATCTTGTTCATTACAAACAACTGCACTTCTACCAAAGTATCTAATAACTTTTCTTAATATTGTATCGGTACCTTCTCCTAACAAGGAGGACGTTTACACACATTCAAAACAGTGGTGCTGATAACCACAAATTCTAAATTATATCGCAAACGCTTTGTTTGCGGACCCATGTTTACTAGGAGTTTTTTGCTTCTACTATCGTGTACTTATAGCTGTTTCTATTTGCGTTATTAATTATGATACACCCTGTAGGGTAGGGGAAGAAGGAGAATATCTTGGGTACGTAATCTACGATAATGGTATAGACTCAGTAAGTTACCTCCATTCTTTTCCGAGTTGCTGAGAACAAGAATCAGATCGCCCTGATGATAGCAGACATCCGATGAGGATAGGGAAGAAGAAGAAGAAGAAGGAGAAGAAGGAGAAGTTATTGATGTGTGTCACTAGTACAGATAACTGCTTGTTTACAACTTGGTTAGAATTAGGTTTAACTTGTAATTGTGCTTACCGCGCAACTAGGCTCAAGATGCTGGCGTGTCGTAGCGTAAATAATTCCTCAGGATGAGACAGTATATCGATAGCATCAATTGTTATGAAGGCCGTTAGTGATAAATGTAGTGTGCCGCTAAGGAGAACCAGTTAGCCGGGCAAACAAGGCTGCAGCAACACCTCACTCAAGAGTTAAGAAGGAAGGGAGGCCAGGGACTACAGATAAGGGACGAGGCGCTTCCCTCGACGCCAGGCGTCCGAGATTGATTAGCGTCGGCCCCGTCGCTTCATTACCGTCTCCGGAGCGCCAGGTCGCCATCCGTCAGGCGGGCTGCAGGGCTACAGGGAGAAGATCCTCTCTCTCTCAGGGAGGGGGAAAAATGGTTTCTTTCCGTATCAACCGCTGGTTTGACAGTCTTGGGAGCTGCTTATCACGACAGACCAGCCCTTCCTAGGTCCTTCCCTCTACATCTCCATATCGAGCGCTCTATGTGGTCCGTGGAGATTTGTTCCTCAGACAGTGAATCAAGAAGTAGACAGACCATGGGGTGACCAGACCGACGGAAATCTGCGCCGATAAAGTACTAGCTAGCTCTACGTCCTCGGGAATATTGGTCCACATTCCGTTACGTCGAAATAACAGATAACAAATAACAAATAATAATAATAATAATAATAATAATAATACACAGCCTGTTTCCATTTTCGACCTGGTCAGGAATGGAATGAATGAATCCCCCATCTAGCGGCCATGATAGGAATTGTGCCGCCGGGCTGAGTGGTTCAGACGGTTGAGGCGCTGGCCTTCTGACCCCAACTTGGCAGGTTCGATCCTGGTTCAGTCCGGTGGTATTTGAAGGTGCTCAAATACGTCAGCCTCGTGTCGGTAGATTTACTGGCACGTAAAAGAACTCCTGCGGGACCAAATTCCGGCACCTCGTCGTCCCCGACATCCGTAAAAGTAGTTAGTGGGACGTAAAGCAAATAGCATTATTATTACTATTAGGAATTGTGCCGGTGCCAAAGCCTGACGCACTCCTCTGGGGCAATGTTTGATGCCTGACAGATGAAATGATATGGGAGAGTGTCGTTGGAATGAAAGATAACACCCACGGTATCCCCCTGCCTGTCGTAAGAGGTGACTAAAGGCGCCGCAGGGGCACTTTAACTAGGAAGTGTAGGTTGGCGACCACGGGGTACTTAGCTAAGTCCTGGCATTGCTTCGACTTACTTGTGACAGGCTAATCACTTTCGTCTATCCTGTCCGACCTTCCTTGGTCAACTTTTGTTCTTTTCCGAACCCGATCGTATAAGAGCATTCGAGGCCTAGTCGATACCTTCATTTTTCGAAGTGTCGGATCCTTCTATCCCCCGCTGATTAGTGTTAAACTTAATAGAAGATGGTTGCCGAGTTGTACTTCCTCTTAAAACAATAATCACCACTACCACCACCCCTGGTGTCATTATACTGTCCCCCCTGTGGGTGGGGACGGTAGAATAACAGCCACGGACACCCCTGCCTGTCGTACAGGCGACTAAAAGGGCCCCCAGGGAATCTTAACTTGAGAGCGTGCGTTGGCGATCACGGGGTCATTAGCAGAGTCCTGGCATTGCTTCCACATACTTTCATCATGCTCTTAACTTTTAACTATCCTATCTGACCTCCCTTGATCAACTCTTATTGTTTTCCGACCCTGACGATATTAGTTTCGCGAGGCCTAGGGAGTCTTTTATTTTTCATGCCCTTGTCTTTCTTTGGCCGATACTTCCATTTTCGAAGTGTCGGATCTTTTCCATTTTTTCCCTCTGATTATTGTTAATAGAGGATGGTTGTCCAGTTCTACTTCCTCTTGAAGAAATAATCACCACCACCACATCTAGAAAGAGAATTGCCGTTGCCGGTGAACGAGTTATTAGCATACAATGATCTTGTGTTTTTGGATCTGCATTCGGCTCTAACCGAGGTCAGTGATTTTGAAGACAGGCATATTCACAGTACCTCATGTCGTTCATGTCAGGGAGACCTGAAGGAGAATTTTGTTGATACTCGGGAAGTGATGGACACACGGAGTTGGTTATTTTCTAGTTCAAACGCTGGGCTGTTTGTTGTAAGCTAGCCATTGTTTGTGCGCGGCCGCCATAGCGAGGTGATATGAGTGACAACTGTGTTGACCAACGTGACAGCCCAGCTGATAACAATAGGGAAGGGAGGAGAGGCTTACAGTTGGCTGGCCAGTCACCGAGCTGTAGGGGTGTGTTCTCATTGCACTACGTCATATCATCTAGACTTCAGATTTATATGCTCTATAAATGTTCAAAATATGCTCTTTGCAAAAGTGCTTAAATATGCTTTGAAACAGGATCCAATTTCCTTAAAGTTTAACATAATATATGTACAGCGTTTTCGGGAGATAATTACCGTACGAACATTTTTTTCACGCTGGCTTTTAGTAGAATGATGCCTTATTGCAAAAATAAATACATGAAGTTGAATCTTTGATGTTTGTAGCTCAGGTAGTATTTAATGATGAACATTACAGTATTTTCCAGTGTGAAAACCTTGACTTCTTGTGCGCAGAAAGTTTTCATACAAATTATGCATGCCTACTATCTGAGGCTGCAATGCAGTGATGTTCTTAGTATTGCTTCTTACACATTACGCACGCAGAATACCTCTTCAAGCCGCAGTGAAGTGGTGTGTACAGCTTCAGTGTAGTGATCTACTTAGAATTGTTTCTTACACATCACGTATGCAGAATACTTCCTGAAGCCGCAGTAAAGTGATGTGTACAGCTACAGAGCAGTGATGCACTGAGAACTGTTCTTACGCATGCGTACTGCTTGAAGCATGGTGCGGCGGGTGGTATAAGCCAAGGGGCAAACGAAGCTACTACCTACCTCACAAACATTCCACGCTAAATTAAAAAGGAAATCGTATGTTACTAACTGCGGACTTTCATCCTAATATCTCAAATACCCTGTGTGGATGTATGTCATTAACGTAGTTGATTAGCTGCTGGCTTTCTTCCCCAACAACCAATGTTTGATCCGTAGTCGACGTTGGGTTGGAATTTACACCGGTAAATCCCCAATCGAAACATAAATGAACCTGGTGGCTTATTATAATTGCCAGCCCCAGTAAGAAAAGACTTACGTCGATAATTTGCGGAAAGTATATTTTGAAAGCAGTGGGATTTTTGAACAAGTATCTTACTATAAAAATATATTGGAATTCCGAAGTGATTTGCTGTAAGGAGCTGGATCTTGCACAATCCATGAAGAACACCAGCTAATTCATGAAGGTGACCTGTAGGATGGCATGGAGATCAGTGTTAACTAGTTCATCAATATGTCCAGAGGCAATTACATTTACCCTACTCTTTAGTTCTGCTATATTTTGAAAGTAGCAAATGCGAATATCGATAATTAGACCCTTCTAATTCCAAAACAACGTCTGGAATAAGTGTACAGTTTTCAAAAATAAATCCTGCTTGAGATTTTACCTGGTTGCAAAATTTGGTACTTCAATTTTCGCCAATCAGTTTTTGCCACTGGAACGGATTTTTCTATGAATATCTATAGAGTTATAATAATAATAATAATAATAATAATAATAATAATAATAATAATAATAATAATAATAATAATAATAATAATAATAATAATAATAATAATAATAATAATGTTTAAGCTCATTAAGTCTTTAGGCTTTTTCAATTGTAAAATTACCAGGGTTTCGCCCCAGTGTAGCAGTGTGCTCATCAGTTGGAATGTTACACGTTTCCAAGACGCTGGCGCTAGTGAGCCGTTGAGACACCACTGCAAGCCTCCTGTGTAGGACAATGCGGTGACGGTGCACTAGGGGAGAAGCATGAGCCTCCAATTATATAAATGTCTGCCTTTGGACTATAATACTTTCAGAGACGCGTAGTTGCCGGAGTTTAGTCCCGCAGTAGTTCTTTTACGTGCCAGTAAATCAACCGACACGAGGCTTTCGTATCTGAGCACCTTCAAATACCAGGGAGTTTAGATAAGATAATATATTTTATTTATCCTGGCGAAGTTAGGGATGTACTCCATTTCTTAGACTTAACAGGTCTTATCCGAGAACAGTCCGACTCGTTGGCTGAACGGTCAGCGTACTGGCCTTCGGTTCAGAGGGTCCCGGATTCAATTCCCGGCCGGGTCGGCGATTTTAACCTTAATTGGTTAATTCCAATGGCACGGGGGCTGGGTGTATGTGTTGTCTTCATCATCATTTCATCCTCATTACGACGCGCAGGTCGCCTACGGGAGTCAAATAGAAAGACCTTCACCTGGCGAGCCGAACCCGTCCTGGGATTTCCCGGCACTAAAAGCCATACGACATTTCATCCTAGAACACTCTTAATAATAACTAGACTACTTTTAAATGAATTTTTTATAACAATGAAAAAATGAAATGGCGTGTGGTTTTTAGTGTCGGGAGTGTCCCAGAGCAAGTTCTGCTTGCCAGGTGCAGGTCTCTTGAATTGACTCCCGTAGGCGACCTACGCATCGTGATGATGATGATGATGATGATGATGATGTTGTTGAAGACGACACATACACCCAGCCACCGTGCCAGCGGAACTAACCAATTATGGTTAAAATGCCGGACCCTTCTGGGAATCGAACCCGGGACCTATGTGATCAACGGCCAGCACGTTAAACATTTAACCATGAAGCCGGACATTATAAAAATAAAATGAAGAAAATAAATATGTTAACAATAATAAGAGTAATGGTATGAATAATCAAATATAGGGATAATAACGCAGAATCATATCATATACATTGTATGTACGTAAAAACATATGAATAATACATACTAGATGTAGGTACTAACTAAAAGAATGTTTCAAAAGCATATACATTTCACGAAGAGACCGAAATATCGCCTTCAATTTAGAGGTGAAGAGAAGAAGAAAATGAATAGAATGAGGAAGAGGAAGAATATATGTGGGAGGAGGCAGAAATAAGAAGGGGAAGTAGGATGAGGTGTTTTGAGGTCACAACTAGATGAATTTTTAATATATTCCTAGTATTTCGACCAGGCATGTTTAAAAGCCGTGTTGCTGGACATGCTTTTGACGTCAATCGATAGGAGATTCCATTGTCTGGCTGCTGTAACGATGAATGATTTACCGTAGATCAGGGCCTCTCAGGGTGCATGCGCCTGGTGCATGCACTGTGCACGGTGCAAAAGACGACTTAGCTTGGTTGACGAGAGTGCAGACCACCACTCCTCGATTTGGAGCAATAGCGCTCTCTCTCTCTCTTTCCCCACGCCTGTATCGCTCACTCCCCCTGTCTCTCTCTTCCTCACTTGCTCCGTAGCGCCCTAAATCCGAGCCGAGTTGAGCCGAGCGTGGCCGAGTAGCCCAGAGACGAAGCGTTGGTCCGAGCCTAGCCGAGCGGGACCGATGCACTGTGCACAGGAACTCTGCGCCGCTGTCTGCACGCGTGAGATTTTGGGCGTTTGAGAGGCCCTGCCGTAGAATCAGGTATTTTTGTTATGGTCTGTGGAGAGGAGTTTGATGGGATCATGGAGATGGCTGGTTATAAGAATATTATGCCAAAAGCAAAGAATTTCGCACTTATCGCAAAATAAGTACATTTAGCTTTAAATTGATCTAATAGCTTTATTCGTAAAATAATATCACTAACTAGAGTCATATATGATTTGTTAAGATACAGTATCTCAAAATCGCTTCAAAATATTCTTTGTCGCGTTTAATGTTAATGCGAAAAAAATCATATCTATACTTCTTTACGATGAGGCCTCCTAGGGAGGGGCTGCCCGGATGGACGTGGGTTCGAATGCCCGTCAGGAAGTCGTAAAATTTAAGAAACGAGATTCCACTTTCGGAGGTGCACATGGCCCTGAGGTTCACTCAGCCTACACCAAAAATGTGTACCAGGTTAATTCCTGGGGGCAAAGGCGGCCGGGCGTAGAGCTAACCACTCTACCCCCATCACGTGCCGCGGAAACAATGGTGGAAGCCTTTACCTTCCACTCCTCCAAGGACCTTCATGGACTGTACGGTGGTGACTTTGCTTTGCCTTGGAATCCTTCCATTCTTAAAACTTTCTTTTTTAACACTTCTCTTTCATTAGTTTCCTCTTCTCTTATTTTACTTCATCTAAATCTTTTTTGACCTTTTGTATCAAGCTCGTTGTTGACTTTGTCTCCCAAAGGTACTTGAATATCTGTTTTTTCAATCTGTTATCTCCACTTATTTTCATGATTTGACCAGTATTATCAGTGAGATGGACTGGATCTTTACGTAGTCGACATTCTATGGAACTAGAACGGACGAAGATCACGTTATCAGGCTGCTAAGATCTGGAGTAGTGGTAAGTCAATAGAACTTCAGCAGGCCAAGGACGCCATGGCCCTCCCCACATGAACCCGGCGAGGGAACGACACAACTTACCCTTTGGGTATGACAATAGTCATATGGAGATACACAGTCGTATTCATTTGTGTTACATAATCTACCCCGTTGAGTGCGGAGCGGGCCAAACTCAGGTAGCTACGGGATGTCGTATAGATAGAAATACAGGATATACAAAAAGTCTCTTCTCATAGCCTGTTTGCATATTGAGAAACTTAAGCATGGAGGATGCGAGGGCATCGAAAGGAGTTTCACACTTAAAGTATGCGGATAATTCCTTTAAGAACAATACTGATACAGTACAGTTTCCCCAGTTCAAGTTATGATCTGATTGCGTAATTAAATGGAATTAGTATTGAACAGTTTGGGGGCAAAATCAAAGGAAAGCAGCCCGATTTGTTCTGGGTGATTTCCGACAAAGGAGTAGTGTTAAGGAAAATGTTGCAATCTTCGGGCTGGGAAGACTTGGGAGTGAGGAGAAGTGATGCTCTACTCTGTGCTATGTTTTGAGCTGTCAGTGGAGTTGGCGTGGAATGATATGAGTAGACGAATACGCTTCAGTGGAGCTTTCAAAAGTAGGAAAGAAAAAGTTGGAAATCAAGAGGACAAATTGGGGAAAATATTAATTTACAGGAAGAGGTGTAAAACAAAGCAAAGTCACCTTCGTACAGGCCATGAAGGCCCTTGGAGGAGTGGAAATAAAGGCTTGCACCATTGTTAACCTCGGCACGTGATGGGGGTAGAGTGGTTAGCTCTACGCCCGGCCGCCTTTCCCCAAGGAATTAACCTGGTGCTCATTTTTGGTGTGGGCTAAGTGGACCTCAGGGCCATATGTACCTCCGGAAGTGGAAATCTCGTTTCTTAAATTTTACGACTTCCTGACGGGGATTCGAACCGACGTCCTTCCGGGCGAACCGAGCACGCCTTTACCGCCTCGGCTAGGCAGCCCCTAGGAAGAGGAGTAAGGGATTGGAAAAAATTATCAAGGAAAATGTTCGATGAATTTCCAGGTTTTTGAAAATGTTTAAGTAAAGGCTAGGCAAACAATTGGTAGTGAATCTGCCTCTGGGTGACACAGCCGTAAATGCAAATCATTGATTGACTGAGTGATTGATTGATTGATATATAGATTTCCGCGGTTTCCCATTTTCTCCCTACCTTAATCAACGCCACGGTCACTTTCTTCCCACTCGTAGGCCTTTCCTATCCCATCGTCGCCATAAGACCTATCTGAATTGGTGCGACATAAAGCAAACTGTAAGAAAGAAAAGATGATGCAAGTAAAAGACCCAATGTTATTGACTTTACGTAGCACTAATTATTTTGTTGCTGTATTGGAGACGCAGAGGTACCGGAAGTTTGTCCCACAGGAGTTCTTTAACGTGCCGTTAAGTCTGCCGATACAAGGCTGACGTATTTGAACACCTTCACCACCGGACTGAGCCGGTATCGAACCTGTCAAGTTGAGCTCAGAAAGCCAGCGTCCTCAACCGTCCGGGCTACTCATCCCGGCGAAAGGGACAATGTTCTACAGCTTATTTTGAAGGGCAAAGAGGGAAAATGAACGAGAAACATTGGATGCGGGAGACATGACATGACAGATGTTCAGATGATAATAATAATAATAATAATAATAATAATAATAATAATAATAATAATAATAATAATAATAATAATGAAAATCCACAGCCTGTTTCCAGTCCTTCGACCGGCTGCCGAAGCACTCCCCTGAGGCAATGATTAATGACTGACAGGTAAAATGAAATGATATTGGAGAGTGTTGCTGGAATGAAAGATGACAGGGAAAACCGGTGTGCCCGGAGAAAAACCTGTCCCGCCTCCCCTTTGTCCAGCACAAATCTTATATGGAGTGACCGGGATTTGAACACGGAACCCAGCGGTGAGAGGCCGGCACGCTGCCGCCTGACCCATGGAGGCTCAATAATAATACTTCTTTCTTCCTTCTTCGTCAGGGTCTTCTAGGGACCACCTGACAATTTCAATGCTTCATCCTTTATTGTTTCTTCTTCTTTCTCCTCCAATACTCCTTCATCAGTTCACGATATTTTCTTTTCCTATCGACCTTGGAAACCTTACATTTTTACCAATTTCTTTAAAAAAATCTCTCTTTCTGTTGCTGCTTCTTCTCTCATACTGTTTCTTTCCAAATCTTTCTTGATTTCATGAATCCAGGTTGTTGTTGACTCCTTGTTCCCAAGATATTGAAGATCTGTTTGGTTAACCTGTTGTCATCTCTTTTCTATAAATGTCCAAAAAATATCAATCGCCTCTTCCGCATTCTTTCTGTTATATTTTCTATGTGCTGGTATATTTAATCATTAATTCTTGGTTTCCAGACTTCTGAAGTTCTTAGTAGAACGAGTATTTTCCGTATAATTTTCCTAATATGTAGTAATATTACTACTAATAATTATTTGTTTTACTTCCCTTAAATCGTGGTCGATTTTTAAAGTCGCCGAATTCTCGAAATTTTGTCCTCAGGAGTTCCTTAACGTGCTGAAGGAAGTCTGCACATTTAATTTCTTCAGTGGAGTCACAAACATCATGAAGCCAACTGAACAAGTATTTAAATTTAGTAATACGTTCGATATTCGATATCAGCGAGCAAGTTTTGATTTCTATGTATTATCAATATTTTGTCCTGGTGGTATTTATATTAAGACCTTATGCTGCACTAACGTGTTATGTGCCTTCGACAAGAAGCTGAAGTTCTGTAGAAGTGCTATAAAAGCCTTCATATTGCTGCCTTAGAACGAACGAGGTCCTAAATATTCATGTATTGACAGCAGAACTTTGTAACCAACGTGTATTGTAGACCTAGATGCAAACACAGAGAGCGAGTGAGACGGCGGGAAAACAGTGAACGGTAAAAACCTTCTGTCATCTAAAAAGAGGGTTGGAAAAAAATCGAAACCCTTTGATAGGACAAGAGAAGCATCCGTGAAGGGAATAATAATAAAAAAAGGGTTGTGGTATAGAGCACTCGCGTTCTGCATATGAGGTTAGTCATCCCTTTTGCACCCAAACAACCCTCCCATATCCTGGCTGCCTAACTGAGTTTTGCCACCTTCAGAGCACGGGGAGTGAGGTGAAAGGACATAGGGAAATGTATTTATACCTAGGGATACATCCTTCCGTCCTGCCTCCACGACTTCTGCTTTTTATATATAAAAAAAGTACATGAAATAGCCCCTTAACCTTCTTGTTCCCTTCCTCCTTTAGTCTACAAAAACTAAATAAAATGTTTCATGTAAAGATGGGCCGGCTCTTAATTTGGATGTCGAGGTAACAACAGTTTCTCTTTTTTTTGTTATATGAAGGAAGTGAAGGCGCAGGTAAAGGTGCGGAACCCTTTCTTTATTATTATCTAATATAATAATGTATAATAACCAGTATAGGAGATCTGCGAAGGGGTTGAAAGGCACTGTATCTTCCAGGTGTTGAGGAGGAGGGGGAATGAATTCTTATTCAAATCGTTCACCTCCCCACCCTCTTAACCCCTTTAGGTATAGTGCTTCTGTTCTCTCCGTTTTTTTGTTCTCTGGTTTCCTCTTCCGGGCTCAGGTAGATACGAGATCGGGGTCACAAGACACAGGGGGGCTTAGGAGCTGCGATTAAGAAGGCCATGCCAGTCTGATTCAAGCAGTTTCTAGTCACAGAAGGCTGATTGCTGCAGTGGTCAAGTTTAGAAGGCGCAGCGAAAAGTGAGATGTGATCACGTGAATTGGTTTCGTGTGCTGAGAAAGATTTTCGGACAGTGACCTTTTTTGGTGAAGAGTGATCGTGTGATGTTTGTGGATTCTCTAAAGTATGATAAGACATTATCATTTATAGAAATACCTTTGCCGAATAACTAAGGATTTTTCGATATTTTTTGCAATTTATCTGAATAAAATTATAATTTTATCACGGATTAGGTGTACAAGAGTCAAAAACAGGTTCAATTCAACAATTCAATTTTTGCCTGTCTCGCTATCCGTCTATTAGTTTGTTTTATTTTTACATCACGGGAAAACGGCTTAAGACAATTTCTCATAAACTCATTATTTAAATTGATGGATAGCCGCTATATATTATTTTATTAATACACAATGGCGTATCATTATTAAAGGGTGATTGTTCCTTTTCTTTCATTCTCACCCCGTTGTCCCCATGAAACTCAAACGGGACGCTAAATTGTCCCTTTTTATTAATTTCAGTCCCATTTTGTCCCCTTTAAAAAAATCATGGAATGACCGAAGTAATTGTAGTTTTAGGAGCTTTGAATGTTAAATACGCCGAAGATTGTGCTAATGGTGCGTTAAGTAACACTCATATTTTGTCCGGCCCTGCGGTGTAGGGGGCAATGCGTCCGCCTGTCACCCGGCGGCCCCGCGTTCGATTCCCGGCCGGGACAGGGGTTTCAAATTGTAAATGATTAATGTCCCAGTCCTGGGGACTGCTTGTTCCTTTCCTAACATTCAATACTTTACACTTCCGCCGTTTACAACATACACGCAGGTTCCCAACATATGGTACAAAAGATCTTTCTAGGTCGACAAATAGCATAAAAATCACTCATATTTTGAGATCGAATATCTGTACGCTGTGCTATTGACAACTACAGTAAGAACTGGATTATCCGTCTGGATAAGCAAACATACTAATAATCGAACTACAGTAACAATCTAATTCAAAATGTTAATGTAATAGGCCTAAAATGAACACACTCTAGGAACAGTGCAGTATAAGAAACACCTGTGAACAATTATGAATTAAAAATTTAACATAAACACAGAGTACAATATAAACAATTATGAACAATTATGAAGTCTCCGACCTTACGTAACATACCAACGTAGGAAAACTCAAATTAAAAAAAAAACATGCTTCATACCAGGATAGCTGAGCTCCGGTAATAGAATTTCTGTAGTATTCTAAATGTACTCTCTCTTCGATAAATCGAAGCTTGATGTTGCAACGTGTGGCAGCACAGTTCAATTAGTTGTAAAAAAAAAAAAAAAAAAAAAGGTCGCGTTCTTCTTGTGTCGGGAACATATACATATAAGGCACAGTTAAAATATTATATAATTTGTGACCAAAACTTGGCTACTTCCAGTGCATTTACTGTAGATTATTGAAGATTGGCAGTGCAGAAAATATTTTTCAGTCCGAACTTCTCCACATTCACCCTGAATATCATTCTTATCGGGGTATCTCCATCTGGCTAAATTAATCTTTGATCTTCCCACTCCAGATCTCAGTCTATTCAGGGAATTCCAAGTCAGCCATTCCTCGTCATGACCAGGAACAAATTTTCCAAAATTCTTCTCCAACCAGTGGGAAGGTAGGTCGTAGTCTTCAACAGTACTGGTCTAGCTTTCTCGGCGGTGGTTGTAAGTTCCTTTGATGTTCTAAGGAAGCTCTTTCTTGATTTCAATCGTTGAGGATGTCATTATTGTACCCATGCAAAATATGAATTCTTTCCTGCTCCACTTTCCTTATTGGCAGCTATTTCTCTTCGAATAGGAGTAAATATTTTATTCAGAAAATTATGTGAATGATGGCAATCATAAATGGTAGTGCATTTCTCAGTTCTGTGGTTAAGTCCACTGTATTTCTGTAAGTTGTCATGTTATAAGGCAAAGTTATCAATGTTTCTAGTTCGTAATACATCTCTAACACACTGGTAAAACTCTGAAATATATGTCAAAAGTCGATAATAGCCTACATTTCAGTCTGTGTTTCAAGCGCGAAATATTCAGGTATGCTTGATTCTAATCGGGTACTGCTAAATTTTAATCACATTTGTCCAGTGTTGTCCCTGCTTTTAGTCAAGAAAAATCTTGAAATATCCCTATTTTCGGTTTTGAACAATCTGGTCACCTTACAATAAGATAAGGTACTACATTTCTCCGTTAATGTTAGCTGTATCGGATAACAGCACGTAAGAGAAGTTTTGTAAAATAGGGTATATGACGTTTTGTGTATGATGCGTTTTCGCTGTGTGAAGAATAATATAACTGTTACATTCTTCAGTCAGTTGAAAATTATTTATGAGTAAATACATTTAGAATATGCTTGAAAAAAGAAACATATATTTGTCGAACGAATCAACGACTCCCCTCGATTACAGGTTGCCACAATTGACAAAGTATGGCGAATCAGCATACAGGAATGTTTATCTTGCAAGAAATATCGCTCATTCCGGGGAAACATCAGATACGTCAATATTTCAGTTTTAGTTTTTGCAGTAACGTACTAAGGTAAGGTCAATGCTCTCGATCTGTTAACACTAACAAGATAAGTCATTTCGTCATAATATTGAAGAAATTGCCAAATTTTATTTCCAGATTAGGCCTATTAATTTTTAAAATATTTATTAAGCACAAATGTGCATATATAATATAATGTGAAATCTACACAAACATTAGGTCTACATACTTAATGTAATATCCATGATGTACATCATTCAGAATTCTTTCACCGGTCTTTAGCAAATGCACTGAGAGATTGTGTTCTGTTGGAACAGGTCATGACCGCCTCTGTGGTGTAGTGGTTAGCGTGATTAGCTGCCACCCCCGGTGGCCCGGTTTCGATTCCCGGCTCTGCCACGAAATTTGAAAAAGTGGTATGAGGGCTGGAACGGGGTCCACTCAGCCTCGGGAGGTCAACTGAGTAGAGGTGGGTTCGATTCCCACCTCAGCCATCCTGGAAGTGGTTTTCCGTGGTTTCCCACTTCTCCTCCAGGCGAATGCCGGGATGGTACCTAACATAAGGCCACGGCCGCTTCCTTCCCTCTTCCTTGCCTATCCCTTCCAATCTTCCCATCCCTCCACAAGGCCCCTGTTCAGCATAGCAGGTGAGGCCGCCTGGGCGAGGTACTGGTCATTCTCCCCAGTTGTATCCCCCGACCAAGAGTCTGAAGCTCCAGGACACTGCCCATGAGGCGGTAGAGGTAGGATCCCTCGCTGAGTCCGAGGGAAAAGCCAACCCTGGAGGGTAAACAGATGATGATGATGATGGAACAGGTCATTAAGTGATAATAATAATAATAATAATAATAATAATAATAATAATAATAATAATAATAATAATAATAATAATCGTATGGCCTCAGCTACCGTGTGCAGACATTTCGATTTGACGCCATCTGGCTATCTGCTCGTCAATTTCGACGTTCCGTTTTACTCTAGGTCCGTTAGATGGCAGACAGAGTAAACCGGATCTCTCTTGGGCGTCTATGGCTGAGATTTAATTAATTTTGTCGGGTAAATACCAAATGTATCACCAGAGATCTTTTACATGCCGACATCGTACGACATGGAGTGTGGAATGGACTTTTTTTCCGCCCTTCAAAAATCCGACTACCTCTGCCGGGTTTGAACCCGCTATCTTGGGATCCGGAGGCCGACACTCTACCACTGATCCACAGAGGAAGCGATAACGAAAACCAATTTACATATGCAATGGCTAATGAATCATTTCTCTTGTAGGACATTAAGCCTATATTTAGACTCCCGGATACTGTTGTACCGATCAAAGTACTAGAAAAACGACAACAAATACCATGTCATGTACCTTAATTCATGCCACGGCCGCTTCCTTCCCAATCCTACACCTGTGCCATCGTTCCGTCACCGAAAGCCTTAAAAAAAAATCTTTCTGAGCTAGTTATCGTCCATTTTTCACTTCCGTAGAATGTTACGCTCCAGAAGAAAGTATTCAAAATATCTTCCTAATTCCTATATCAATGTTTCAAGTGAGCAAACTTCTTTTCTTAAGAAAGCCCTTGCTTGTGCTAGTCGGCATTTTTATTCCTTCCTTAGTTCTGCCATTGTCAGTTATTTTACTACCAAAGTAACAATATTCATCTACTTCCTTTAAGCCTTAATTTCATTTACTGTTTCCTGCATCACCTGATTGCATTCCATTACTTTTGTTTTGGACTTAATTATTTTCATCTTGAACTCCTTCTCCAAGTACCGGGCGAGTTGGCCGTGCGGTTAGGGGCGCGTAGATGTGAGCTCACATCTGGGAGATAGTGGGTTCGAATCCCACTGTCGGCAGCTCCTGCTAATCCTTTAGTTACACCTGTCCATATTCAACCCGAATGATACTTCCTTTTTGCGCACGCAATTTTACGATCTATCCCTAATAAGTTAGGTGGAGTAATTGCATTAGTAATATTATACCTTCGATGGCTATGTGATGATTTCTTCTTAGTTCTTCTAATATAGCTGCGCCTCCTTGTTTCCCATTTTCACACCAGGCAAATGCTTGGGATGTACCTTAATTAAAGCCATGGCTGCTTCCTTCCCACTTCCAGCCCTTTCCTATCCCATCGTCGCCATAAGACGTATCTTTGTCGGTGCGACGTAAAGCAACTAGCATAATAATAATAATAATAATAATAATAATAATAATAATGTTATTGGTTTTACGTCCCACTATTTTTACGGTTTTTCGGAGACGCCCAGGTGCCTAAATTTTGTCCCAGGAGAGTTTTTTTAAAGTGCCAGTAAACCTACTGAGCCGGGTAGAACCCGCCAACGTGAGCTCAGGAGGCCAGCGTTCTTCCGACTGAGATACCTGGCCCGGCTCTTTCTAATAATTAGAGCTTCGTTCAGTAAGGAAGTGCCCGTGAGCCCAAGTAATATCCTCTTGTTTGGGTTGACCTGAAATGGGGAAACCCGTTCTTGATTGACCGGCGGTTAGATTTTTAACCCACTTCTGACCTCAGTTGTTCTCGTGTATTCCTGTCAAACCAGTCTGAGTTTCGTAGCAGAGCCACACATGGTACAAGATACCGAAATTGAACG
The DNA here is from genome assembly GCF_040414725.1 of Anabrus simplex. Classification (NCBI taxonomy): domain Eukaryota; kingdom Metazoa; phylum Arthropoda; class Insecta; order Orthoptera; family Tettigoniidae; genus Anabrus; species Anabrus simplex. The sequence continues at coordinate 78,648,275 of NC_090275.1, read as the reverse complement.
TTATAACAACTGCTCACTCGTGCATTTCCTCCGTTACATGGAAAAGCATAGAATCAAGGATATGTTTTGGTGCTTAGAGTACGGATTTTTGTTTGTTTCCCTCTTAGCAGCCTCTTACGACATACACCCACAAGGGACAAAGAGTTCCAAGAAACTGAAAGAAAAAGAGTTTATCCACAAAAGAATGGTAAGGTTAAAGAATTGTCAGGAAATGAGAGACATTCTAGACCTCTAGAGCTCTCCGCACTACTAATCTTTTCATTTCTATGTAACTCCTACATCTGCTCTAATCTGTTTGGTCTACATCCACCGTTCTTACCACCCACACTTCCCTCAAAGTCCAACTGAACAAGTACTGGGTATCTTAAGATGTGTCCTTTCATTCTCTCTCTTCTTCTGGTCACATTTCGCCAAATGAAATGAAATGGCGTATGGCTTTTAGTGCCGGGATTGTCCGAGGACGAGTTCGGCTCGCCAAAGGCAGGTCTTTTGATTTGACTCCCGTAGGCGACCTGCGTGTTGTGATGAGGATGATATGATGATGAAGACGTCATATACACCCAGCCCCCGTGCCAGCGAAATTAACCAATTATGGTTAAAATTTCCGACCCTGTCGGGAATCGAACCCTGGAAGCCTGTGACCAAAGGCCAGCACGGACGATTTCGCCAAATCATATTATTATTATTATTATTATTATTATTATTATTATTATTATTTACATCGTTATGCCTGACTAAGAAGCGTGGTTGAATTTATTTAGTTGATATTTTTGCTTTCTTCTTCTCCAAAATTCTCTTCATCTTCTCACTGAATTTTTTCCTGCGTTCTTCTCTCCAGGTGTTATTGATTCTGATGTTGGTTTTATGTTAATATAATTTCAATTTTTTTCTGAAGATACGTGAGACTTTTTTGGCATGGCATTATACTATTATTAAAAATCTTATTGGCTTTACGTCCCACTAACTACTCTTTTACGGATTTCGGAGACGCCTAGCTGCCAGAATTTTGTCCCGCAGGAGTTCTTTTACATGCCAGTAAATCTACCGACACGAGGCTGACGTATTTCAGCACCTTCAAATAACGCCGTACTGCCGCGGCAGGATCGAACCTGCCGAATTGGGGTCAGAAGGCTAGCGCATTAACCATCTGAGCCATTCTGCCCGGCATTGGGCTGTTATTATTATTATTATTATTATTATTATTATTATTATTATTATTATTATTATTATAATTTTTTTTGCTATGGGCACGTCGCACCGACACAGATAGGTCTTATGGCGACGATGGGATAGGAAAGGCCTAGGAGTTGGAAGGAAGCGGCCGTGGCCTTAATTAAGGTACAGCCCCAGCATTTTCCTGGTGTGAAAATGGGAAACCACGGAAAACCATTTTCAGGGCTGCCGATAGTGGGATTCAAACCTACTATCTCCCGGATGCAAGCTCACAGCCGCGCGCCTCTACGCGCACGGCCAACTCGCCCGGTAATATGATTATTAGCCAGCCCTGTGCCTGTCTCTTATTCCAAGACCCTGCCTTCGTTTCCCGGCCGGTTCAAGCATTTTAACTCTGGACTGAAGGGTACAACAGGGTTCACTTGATACGAGACTTTTTTTCTTTTTTAAGCTGTTATTTACAGGAAGAAAGCTCACGGTGAGATGACGCTACTGACCTAGTACATATAGACGAACAGTGGTTGCCATGGTTACAGTAATGTCGGAAATTGGTGACCAAAAACCAAACCAAACTCCATGGCACTACAGCCCTTGAAGGGCTTTGGCCTACCAAGCGACCGCTGCTCAGCCCGAAGGCCTGCAGATTACGAGGTGTCGTGTTCAGCACGACGAATCCTCTCGGCCGTTATTCTTGGCTTTCTAGACCGGGGCCGCTTTCTCACCGTCAGATAGCTCCTCAATTCTAATCACGTAGGCTGAGTAAACCTGGAACCAGCCCTCAGGTCCACGTAAAAATCCCTGACCTGGCCGGGAATCGAACACGAGTTCTGCGGGTAAGAGGCAGGCACGCTACCCTTACATCACGGGGCCGGCGGAAATTGATGACGCTAATTACAAATAGACTGCCAGCACAATAATATCCCCGTGTTAATATGTTCGACGCAAGGCCACGAGGAGAGCATTTAAGAAAATGTAGGCCTACTTCAACCCCAAACCCAAATTCAAGTTATTTCCATTACAGACCTTTGAGACTTCATGAAGTGTCGAAGGTATTCTTAACATCGGTCCTTACAGGGGAACTTATTATAGAGTATGGCTTTTAGTGCCGAGAGTGTCCGAGGACAAGATCAGCTCGCCAGATGCAGGTCTTTTGATTTGACGCCAGTAGGCGACCTGCACGTCGAGATGACGATTAAATTATGATGAAGACGACACATGCACCCAGCCCCCGTGCCAGCGAAATTAACCAATTATGGCTAAAATTTCAGATCCTGCCGGGAAACGAACCCGGGACCCCTGTGACCAAAGAACAGCACGTTAATACAAGAGAACTGTTTAGGTTCGGTCTGATCGAGTGTAATGACACTTGGTGGAAAGATCAATTAAGAGATGAGAACATCGTTTTAAGTAAGCCTGTTGATGTTTCATAAATTGCCACAGCGTGACAAAAAAAAAAAAAGTGATTTTGAACAGGAATCTACCAGTTTCTTTGGAGTAGCGTGAATTCGCTCCCAAATGCAAACGTAGGTTCTGGAAAAAAAAAATACAAATTCGGCCCCAATCCTCTCAGTGACCCTTTATGACATGCATGAATTTCATCCCAATGCTTTTTGTTTACTGTATTTATGATAGTACCTTACGCGTATCGTAGGCTAGTATAACGATACAAAGAGCATATATGCTGTGAATGAGGTTTCGTTAATTGTAAATCCAAAGCAATTAATTATTCAAACATAAACTTATTCAAAGGAACCGTACCTGTACCGTGTCTACAAATTAAAACAATACATAAACGCTAAAAGCCAAGTCACCTCCGTACTGGCCATGAAGGCCCTTGGAGGAGTGGAAGGTAAAGGCTTCCACCATTGTTAACCTCGGCACGTGATGGGGGTAGAGTGGTTAGCTCTACGCCCGGCCGCCTTTGCCCCAAGGAATTAACCTGGTACTCATTTTTGGTGTAGGCCGAGTGAACCTCAGGGCCATATGCATCTCCGGAAGTGGAAATCTCGCTTCTCAAATTTTACGACTTCCTGACGGGGATTCGAACCCACGTCCTTGCGGGCGAACGGAGCACGCCTTTACCGCCTCGGCCAGGCAGCCCGTACATAAACGTTAAGCTGTAAAAAAAAAAAAAAAAGGCAAAAGAAAACAGACTACACGAAAGTAGGTAAGGGTTATTCTGCCCGAAGGCAGCTCCGAACCTCCACAGAGGTGTTCCTGAGCCGGAGTTTACGTGCAGTAGGGTGGCCAGTTCCTTCCCGCTCCTCAATTCCCATACCCCCCCCCCCACCAACAGCGCGTGGCAACCCATCCAACTCCTGACCACGCCCAATGTTGCTTAACTTCGGAGATCTCACGGGATCCGGTGTTTCAACACGGCTACGGCCGTTGGCACTACACGAGGTGAATCCATTTAATATTTTCGTTTTTAATCTGCAGCAATTTCTTTTGTACGAATTCTTGTTTTTATTTTGACTTCTTTGTTATTTGCTGGAGCACTTCTACTTTGAGCACTGTTCATTGTTTACTGTCTGTGTTTTTAGTACAATTTATAAGAAGTGGGAGATATTTGGATGCGGGGAAGAGCAGAAAGCATTTAAATCGCAAATGAACTTCTCTTACACTCGTTGGGAGTGCGTCAGAACGCTGATGAATCGGTTGCCAATATGTGCGTAGGGAAGATAGCTGGATGGAGATGATAGGCTTCCTGCCGGGAAAACAATGTTCCATCTTCAAATCGGGCTCTGCAGTTATCACCGCAGCACTCCCACCCCTGCTTTCTCGTGGACTTTGAATACAGACTATGTTAAAAAAATTAAAATTATTCAAAACTGTAAGAGTCTTTCCTCCTTCACTTGTATTTAAAGGAAGTACGTGTTGCCTATCCCGACAATGCTAATTTCTCAGTTTTTAGATACGCTAAGATTAAAAGTGCTGCAAGCTACAATTTTGAAACTTTAACGAACTTAAAAACTTATTCTTTTGGCTGTTAAGTACTGTCTTCCTCTGAAATTATGTCATTCGTTATTCTTTGGGGAATTTCTCCAGAAATTAAGATTGTTACAAAAATTGGGGTGGGGGTGGGAAAATATTTTTTTGGTCTCAGATATTCATACAGTGAAACAAAAGGGGCAGATTGAGATAACATACTAGTAGGATTAACAATGGTAGTTATTTAGGATTTCTAACTACAGTAGTGTAGTTTTTAATCTGAACGTACCTGAATGGGAAACAATAAAAAAGATAGAGAATCAGCTGTGAAGATTTTTTACAAGCTGCTTTACGTCGCACCGACACGGATAGGTATTTATGGCAACGATGGGACAGGAAAGGGCTAGGCGTGGGAAGGAAGCAGCCGTGGCCTTAATTAAGGTACATTTGCCTGGTGTGAAAATGGGAAATAGTGTAGAATCAGGAGAGGGTGTGCTATTTCTATTCGTAACGGGCCTTGATAGACAAAAAAAATCTACTACGGGGTTGGACAATATAATAATAATAATAATAATAATAATAATAATAATAATAATAATAATAATAATAATAATAATAATAATAATAATAATTGGTTTACCTGTGAGGAAGCAGGGCAGGTTCTTCGTAAAAATCAAATTTCGAAACGGTTTTTCCGTCTTCCACGACGTATTCCATAAAGACTGGGTTCAAACCCACTATCTCCCGAATGCAAGATCACTGCTGCTGCGCACCCCTAATCACATGGCCAACTCGCTCGGAATGACTACGTTTAAAGTTAGTAATATCGTAACGGAAATATGTACTTAAATATTTCAATGACTGCAGGCATTTAAGTATATATGCGAATCCGTTTACGAATCCAGGGTAACATCCACTCGTCGGAAATGATTACACACGCTTGAAAAAAACCTTACGGTTAAATAGCGTTAGCTTTTTAACTGATAAGGTTATTGGTACTGATTTTAAACATGATCTCATTTCTTTCTGTCATGCAAGGAATATTTTACTAAAAGGTATTAATTTGTATTGCTTTCTAGCTGCAAAACTGCCACAAATGTAACAAAATGAGTCAGGATTATTGATAAGACCTCGGTATGCCATCGTACATAGAATTAAAACCAAAGTACAAAATGTAATCAATATTCACCATTATAACATTTCAGCAAATATAACAACGACTTGTTCCACAATTCTGCTAAGTCATCTTTCCTATATATCCTTTGCCATTTTTTAAGCTTTTGAATTATAAATCACATACACTTATATGAAACAGAGAATATAATTTTCACAGATTTACCCCCTGTGAATAGCACCTAGAATACTACAAAAATCACCCATTAGATTTCAGACAATTTTAACAATCGTCGACCTTTTTTTATTATTTTTTTGGCTTTATATGGAAACACAAGTTAAAATTGAATTTGAATTGGACACAAGTCAGGACAACAGATTTAATATAAGTTATTCAGAAAAAAGAAGAGATTTTGAACTATCGTGCAATTCTCGGCGGGTTCAATAGGTACTTCATGTCTTTAGTGAACTGTTAAGACTATTATTTTCTGATTAATTTAACTGTGTTATGAAGAAACATCAAGTAAAGAACTGCACTGGAGTATCGTTCTCCCAGTGCGAAGTGATGAACAGTATCTACTTCACAGACAAACGGTAAATGGCCACTGAGGAGACATTTGAAGAGCGCCTTGCGACTGTTGGTAAGTGAAAACATATTTCTACTCAACGTGTACTGCTTCACGCAGAGAGGGGTTGTTTGTGTAGGGGACTGTGTTTTGAGGACCAGTTCACATCGTATACCCTAAAGAATGTCTAATTTAAAATTCAATTGAATTTATGAACATTTATTGTGCGAAATAAATTATTTTTGATCATTAAAGTTTTATATAATAAACTAGAGATATTTCACAAAAGTTTTGTAATTGTTATCCAATTTAGATGAAATAATTTTGATTAGGTTGAAGGCTATGCTATAGCTTCAGAAACATCTCTTTTAAAGCCTAATGAAATTTATAAACGTTTATTAAGAAAATGGAAATATTTTAATAATTCAAATATTATAATTAGTGTGTTTTAAACATTGTAATTTGGCGAACATTTGCTAATCTATATTCGTTTCAGAAAAAATAATATTGAGCAGTTCATATTGTATAACTTCAAGCACATTCAGTTTAAAATCCAGTTGAATTTCCAAATATTCATTGTGCGAAATGCCTTATTTTTAAACATTTAATTTATGTATATAATTTACAGCCTATTACATTGATTATTTCGACAAATATTTTCAATTATTATCTGAATGAAAAATGACTTTTTATGAGTGTTCGTTTATGTTTCCGTGGTGTAATTATGTGTTGAGATATATTATTTTACGCCACTCCATAGGTGTTTAGAGCTTTTATTTAGACAAGGGATGCCAAAATACTGATCTTTTATGCTGAAAATTTGTAGAAATTGGTAGTACAAAAGGAAAAATGCTCTCTTAATGATTAGTGTTAGAATTACAGAAAACTATACTGAATGAATCTTAACAGAAATAGATTTAAAAATCTTTCTTGTTCTCTGTTTTTCTTCTAAAAGTCAGTAGCCAGTGTATTCAACGATACGCTGCACTCCTTTAGATTGCGTGTTTGAATGCCAGTGTAGCCGCTGCGTCGTTTGTAAATGAAAAACTAAATTCTAATTTGTTATGCAGCCTACATACAGACTTGATTTGTTTATTTATCACGGTACCGTTTATACAAAATTCCATTACAACAAATAACATTCTTCAATTGGAATAAAGAAACATGAATGAAAAAAGGCAAAACTATTTATTCAGTTGAGAAGAATGGCAGATAGACGAAGGAAATACGTCCCGCACGTACAACAGAGAGCAGTAAGAATTGAGGTGCGAGGCGTTCATAAGATGCTTACGAATTTCATTATCTGATAAGTGGAATACGTCTACTATCCACTAATTGCAATCTTAAGAAATAGGGCAAACCAAGCGTCCTCATTCTAGTGTTGTTGCTATTAGCCTGATAATTCAACCATAGAGCTTATGTTCATAGGGAACTTTTATATTGCTTTGGATTGGACTATCTTGTTTGAGAACACCTTGTATAAAAAATATAGCATTTGAAGTTTTGAAACCTTGATTGAAATATTAATTTTACTACGTCGTTGTGTTGGAAATAATTTATTTTTACATGTAAATGTAATGTTAATTTTTAGGGTGGGAATGAAGATCCCTCTCCGTCTTTCTGACAGTACTGAGCATGTTGAGACTGTTCACGAAATATTTCCGCATTACTGTATTTTGAGTTCTCCTCTGTAAGCAGTGCAAACTTCATAACCGGTAACACCCTCGATCCCGTCACACCGTCGCAATGGAGCTCTTCTTTCACACACCTGTCGAAGATCACGATATTTTCCTTTCTTTCTCCTTCTCTACGAGTAATGTACTGATTTATGGACTGAGACGTTCAGTGGACAGCCTCTTTTCAAATTCCAGTTCTCATAAGAGAAACAAATTAGTTCCATGTTCACTCGACGAAATTTGAAACATTCTTTTCCACCACCACATTTCGAATGCTTCTTATCCTTGGACAGTCAACGTTCCAGTTCCGTAAAGGAAAATGGAAAATATAAGTGTACGAACCAGCCTTGACTTTAGTGAGAAAGAATGGGAATAAAATGGGAGTAAGTTACAGCATCGCCTTCTTCCTCATTATAATTCTGCTCCTGATATCTTTAGTATGCTTCCCTTGCCGGTGACAGTTAAGCTGAGGTATTTGTGTCCAGACACAGTTTCTAAACACATAATGATGCGTTTGGAGATTTCGATATTTCTACTTATTTTCGATATCACAACATGCAGTATATTTCTGGCTCCTTTGAGTAGCATGGTTAATTCCCCTTCATTTACTATAAAGACCAGACCCCGGAATTTTAATCAATAATAGGTTAGAATGCAAGTTAATTTGGTGATTAGTAGAGCCCGGAATTTTATGCTCTATTAGGTTAGGATGCAAACTTACTGATGCGAGAAGCAAGTATAGTCTACCTTCACAACGATTATGCTATTGGGTTTGCATAAACATTAGGGGTAAGGCCCATCAGAACCCCTATAATTTATGTTACTCTTTCTACATTATGGAACAGCAGGTGGCCGGCATTTCCTACGAACCAAATTAGTTTGCAATCTAACCTATTACGCATGAAAATCCGGGCTTTAGTGATTAGAAACTGTTTTCCAGTCCGCTCCTCAGTAATGTAGTGAGAGTAACATACATTCTAGGGGTTCTGATGGGCTGTACTCTCTCATTTCTTTTGCCGATACCCTCATTTATCGATTGCAAACCTCTTTTCCTCTACTTACTCTTAAGAGAATGGTTGCTCGGCTGAACTTCCTCTTAAAATACAGTTGTCTATAGGTGAGGGTTTTTTTCCGCTGGGGTTTCGTAACCGCACAAGACGGACTGAAGTTTAGGATGAAATCAAAAGACACGTTAGTCAGTCAGTTCAATATAAACTACTGTAATATGTGACCGCAGTGTAGGGGCCTGCCTCTTACGCGAAGGCCCCGGGTTCGATTTCCGGTCAGGTCAGAAATTTTTACCTGAATCTAAGGGCTGGTTCGAGGTCTACTCAGCCTACGTGATAACAGTTGACGGTGAGATAGTGGTCCCGGTCTAGAAAGCCAAGAATAACGGCCGAGAGGATTCGTCGTGCTGACCGCACGACACCTCAATAATTTGCAGGCCTTCGGGCTGTGCAGCGGTTGCTTGGTAGGCCATGGCCCTTCGGGGCTGTTGCGCCATGGGGTTTGTACATGACCGATGATATCTATTGTATGACACGAATAGACTCGTAGTGAATAACTCTCACGTCAATCAATCAATCAATCAATCAATCAATCAATCAATCAATCAATCAATCAATCAATCAATCAATCAATCAATCAATCAATCAATCAATCAATCAATCAATCAATCAATCAATCAATCAATCAATCAATCAATCAATCAATCAATCAATCAATCAATCAATCAAACAATCAATCAATCAATCCATCAATCAATCAATCAATCAATCAATCAATCAATCAATCAATCAATCAATCAATCAATCAATCAATCAATCAATCAAATCACTGATCTGAATTTAAGGCAGTCGTTCAGGTGGCAGATTACCTATCTGCTGTTTTCCTAGCCTCTTCTTAAATTGGAATTTATTGAACATCTCCTTTGGTAACTTATTCCAATCTCTAACTCCCCTTCCTAAAAACGAATATGTGCTCCAATTTGTCCTCTTAAATTCCAGCTTTACCTTCATATTGTGATCTTCCCTACTTTCAAAGACACCACTCAAACATTCGTCTACTGATGTCATTCCACGCCATCTCCCCACTGACAACTCGGAACATACCACTTAGTCGATCAGGTCGTCTCCTTTCTCTTAAGCCTTCCCAGCCCAAACTTTGCAACATGTTTGTAACGCTACTCTTTTGTCGGAAATCACCCAAAACAAATCGAGCTGCATTTTTTCCCGTTCTTGAATCAAATAGAATAATCCTGGTGAGTGCCCCATACACTGGAACCATACTCAAGTTGGGGTCTTACCAGAGATTTATATGCCCTCTCCTGTACATCCTTATTACAACCCCTAAATACCCTCGTAACCAAGTGCAGAAATCTGTACGCTTTATTTACAATCATATTTATGCGAATACCCCAATGAAGATCTTTCCTTATATTAACACATAAGTACTTCCAATGATCCCCAAAAGGAACTTTGACCCCATCAACGCAGTAATTAAAAGAGAGAGGGCTTTCCCTATTTGTGGAACTCATAACCTGACTTTTAACCCCCGTTTATAATCATACCATTATCCAAGTCATCTTGTAGTTGCTCACAACCTTGTAACTTATTTATTACTCTGTTCAGAATAACGTCATCCACAAAAAGCCTTATCTCTGATTCACTTCTTTACTCATAGCATTGATATATGTAAAAAAACATAAAGGTCCAATAATACTGATTGAGGAATTCCGCTCTTAATTATTACAGGGTCAGATAAAGATTCGCATACTCTTCTGTAGGTTCAATTTCTAGAAATATAGCCACCCAATCAGTCACTCTTTTGTCGAGTCCATAAATAAATAAATAAATAAATAAATAAATAAATAAATAAATAAATAAATAAATAAATAAATAAATAAATAAATAAATAAATAAATAAATAAATAAATAAATAAATAAATAAATAAATAAATAAATAAATAAATAAATAAATAAATAAATAAATACGAGGGTTGTTCCTTTGTTCGTGGTAACTGTTAATTTCGAGCGATTCTAAAGATATGCCTGTATGAAACACCTGTAGTTACTCAGTGGAGTCCCTAGGATTCTATTGAACCCCTTGTCAGTGATGTCGAAGCCCTGGCCTCCAGCCGTACAACCAGACCCAAATCCACCTTTGTGAAACAAATAGCACGCGCAACCTCGTCGAGATGTGAGAAAAGGACGGAAGAAGGAGAAGAAGAAGAAGAAGAAGAAGAAGAAGAAGAAGAAGAAAAAAAAGAAAATTTAATTTTATCCATACGACTGGTAAGCTGTGTATTGGCAACTAACGTGGCTGGTTGCCGAGCGACGTGCATATCTATTTATATAGCACGAATAAGTGGTACAGTAACCAGGGTGGAAAACAGGAGTCCGACACTTCGAAAAATGAAGGTATCGGTCAAAGAATTACAAGGGCCACGAAGGGCGTGAAAATAAAAGACTCCCAAGGCCTCGAATTATCTAATATCTCACAGTCGGTTTCGGAAAAGAGCAAGAGTTCACAAAGTAGGTCAGATAGGATAGATGAAAGTGAGAAGCGTGACGCGGCTACCTGAAAGCAATGTAGGACTCAGCTAAGGGCCCCGTGGTTGCCAATCCACGCTTCCAAGTTGAGAGCACCTGGGGCAAGCAGAAACATAATTATGTTTTAAAGAGTTGTAAGTCTCAACATTTCATACAATGTACTTCTGTCTTGATTTTCCTATGTCTACCACAATGGTACGGGTAAGTCGGATGTAACATTCTCTCTTTAGTGACACATATATTGTGCGTCTTCTATACGCCGATACGAAGCAAAATTTTTTTTTAAAAAATGTCACATTGTCGAGCCCCACATACTTTTTTCTCGTACAGTCGTAGGACAACTATTATGGTACCATCATCTCGGGCTCAGAGAAAGGTTTCTAACGGTACCCCACTTGATGGGTACGAACGTATTTTTAGACGGTAAATTTACTGATTTTGACTTAATATTAAAACTTAAAATTGTGGTTGCCATGCTGTTATATTCGGGCCATTTAATGCAAATATAAGCTTTCACATTCTCTATCTTCAAACATTTCAACCAACATCGTGTGAAGTTTCATTTGGGAGTTATTAATCTCAAACAAAAAAATCATCATCACTTTTTTAAACCTCCCTCCTGCCCCGCGGATTGTCATATTTTCTCTCGTTGCATAAATTTCCAATCACAGGGTTCCTCAATCAGTTTTTATTTCCGGAGCTATAAGCCCAAATTAAAATATATACGAGTAATTTCCTTACACTCAGGTTAAAATGTACATAGCCTTAGTTCATAGACATCACATAATTTCCTTACACTAAGGTTAAAATCAACTTAGTCTGATTTTATAGACTTCACATAATTTCCTTTATACTAAGGTTAAAATTTACGTTGCCTTGTTTTATAGACGTCACATAATTTCCTTATACTAAAGTTAAAATGTACGTAGCCTGAGTTTATAGACGTAACATAATTTCCTTTATACTGAAGTTAAAATGTACGTAGCCTGAGTTTATAGACGTAACATAATTTCCTTTATACTAAAGTTAAAATGTATGTTGCCTGATTTTATAAACGTAACATAATTTCCTTATACTAAGGTTAAAATATACGTAGCCTGATTTTATAGACGTAACATAATTTCCTTATACTAAAGTTAAAATATACGTAGCCTGAGTTTATAGACGTAACATAATTTCCTTTATACTGAAGTTAAAATATACGTAGCCTGAGTTTATAGACGTAACATAATTTCCTTATACTAAAGTTAAAATATACGTAGCCTGAGTTTATAGACGTAACATAATTTCCTTTATACTAAAGTTAAAATGTATGTTGCCTGATTTTATAAACGTAACATAATTTCCTTATACTAAAGTTAAAATATACGTAGCCTGATTTTATAGACGTAACATAATTTCTTTATACTAAAGTTAAAATATACGTAGCCTGAGTTTATAAACGTAACATAATTTCCTTTATACGAAAGTTAAAATGTACGTTGCCTGATTTTATAGACGTAACATAATTTCCTTATACTAAGGTTAAAATGTACGTAGCCTGAGTTTATAGACGTCACATAATTACCTTACATTAAGGTTAAAATGTACGCAGTCTGATTTTATAGACGTAACATAATTTCTTTATACTAAAGTTATATACGTAGCCTGAGTTTATAAACGTAACATAATTTCCTTTATACGAAAGTTAAAATGTACGTTGCCTGATTTTATAGACGTAACATAATTTCCTTATACTAAAGTTAAAATATACGTAGCCTGAGTTTATAGACGTAACATAATTTCCTTTATACTGAAGTTAAAATATACGTAGCCTGAGTTTATAGACGTAACATAATTTCCTTTATACTGAAGTTAAAATGTACGTTGCCTGATTTTATAGACGTAACATAATTTCCTTATACTAAGGTTAAAATGTACGTAGCCTGAGTTTATAGACGTCACATAATTACCTTACATTAAGGTTAAAATGTACGCAGTCTGAGTTTATAGACGTCGAAACAATAATGTCCACCACCATGTTTGTGCGTGTGCCACTATTATCATATTTTCATACCACACTGCCATGCTCGTTGGGAATAACTTATTAAGCATATCTTATCACGCCAGTGTTTCTGTAACGCAATGAAGGCACCAAACAAGGCTCAAGTCACTCTATTGGACACCATTAGAGGTCGTTAACCTCATCACGTCCTACACCGCCCGTCTTGAAAGGCAATTTGCTTCGCCTTGGTACCAGCGGATGGGACGAGACTCCTGCTCCCTTTCTGCATATTTAGTTGCCACTTAATTGCCTCGCCGGCTCGAACTTCGCCTGTCCCACGCTTGAAGGCACCCTGTGTGAGTGTGTGTGTGTCAGCTGGCCAGTAGACTACACTCAGTCCGGATCTCTGCATGGGACCTGATTAAATTCTGGGGCTGAACAATTGCCTTTAGGATTTGCTACAGTTTCACTGCTGCCTCAAAGACGGTCTGGCCTCGCCTCATGAAGACAGACGATGATAAAGGGAAGGGTGAGGGAGAGAACAATAGGGGTTTAGGAGGAGGAGCAGAAGGAACAGAACGGAACGTCTTCCTTCTCAAAGGCTGGTCAAATGTCATTCGAGACCGCCCACAGGGTGACTATAAAATTACCTCCTTGTTCCTAGCGAAATACCATTATTGGTCCCGACAGCTTGTCTTCGTTCATCATCTAGTTAGGAGGATGCAGCTCTCAGAAAATTTACTTCAGCTGGTAGACTTCTTCTTACTCGTCTCATAAAAAAGGAATTTCAGGTATCAATTCACTATCACTGCAAAGAATAAGAATCACAGTAGATTCAACTAATTCAATTCTTGTCTCTGAAACAAATCCCAAATATTAGATATGTAAATGGAAATATATTCGTGGTTCTCACAAAACTAGAGGTAGTAAATTCTTGTCAAGGGAGAACAACCTGCCCAACTTAAATCTCTCCCGGGGCCGGGAATAGAATCCAGACCTTCGAGGACGGCTGCTAACAGAGCTACCCTTTACGCTGTAGTTATGAGGGCACACTGCATTTAATTTTCTTTCAAGAAAGTAACATTGGACATGTTATGCGTTTCTCTTTCATTTGTTGTCTCCAGTCATTGACAATCAAATTATTCTTTTAAAGAAGTCTCCCTACATCAGTGGATGAACTGGGAACACAAATGAGTTTTAATACAGCGTTTTCAAAGTTCAGGTCGATACAAAAGTACCGAAATACGGGAGTGCAGCTGTTTTAGATATCATTAGGGATTTCCAAGAATCTTAGCTTTTAAAGTGTTGAGAAGTGAACGCAGCCTTTTCAGAGACAGCATTTCAAGAGGTCAGAAACCACAGAGTGCATGATATTTACGCCCAATTAGTTAGAAAGGTCTCCTCGTTATTCCTTTCACCCTAATTAGTCATGCCATAAAGAAATAATATTAAACCTGACAGGTTCTTTTGATGAGTTGAGAGTTCCTTCTTCTCCCTGCCTTTTCTCTTAACACACGAAAACTTGGAACAACATTCAAGCTCGTTAATTTGTATAAATGTCGCACTTTTCGCAAAATACGGAAAATAAACAAAATACTAACAGATCTAGATGGCTAAGTTCAATTCGCCCCACTTTAAAAGCTAGGATTATTGGAAGTCTATCTATTACTAGCTAGGAAAGCAAAGTCATCTCCGGACAGGCCATGAAGGCCCTTGGAGAGGTGGAAGGTAAAGGCTTCCACTATCCGTAACCTCGGCACTTGATGGGGTAGAGTGGTTAGCTCTACTCCCGGCCGCCTTTGCCCCCAGGAATTAACCTGGTACTCATTTTTGGTGTAGGCTGAGCGAACCTCAGGACCACATGCACCTCCGGAAGTGGAAATCTCTTTCCTTAAATTTAACGACTTCCTGAGGGGGATTCGAACCCACGTCCTTCCGGGCGAACCGAGCACGCCTTTACCGCCTCGGAGAGGCAGCCCCTATCTATTACTAGCTATGTCCCTATAATTATATATTTTTCCACTGTCCTGATGTAGTACAGTTAACTGCTTATTATTCGGGTGACCACTATCCGGCTTACGGGTTATTTGTATAACCCAAATAAATAAATAAATAAATAAATAAATAAATAAATAAATAAAAATGTACATTGTTTATACTGATTTTCCATGTTATGAACTAAACTTTCTCTAAACTGGCCGGCCCGGCCGTGCAAGGATAGTATGTCTGCTTTACCGAGCTCGATAGCTGCAGTCGCTTAAGTGCGGCCAGTATCCAGTATTCGGGAGATAGTAGGTTCGAAACCCACTGTCGGCAGCCCTGAAAATGGTTTTCCGTGGTTTCCCGTTTTCACACCAGGCAAATGCTGGGGCTGTACCTTAATTAAGGCCACGGCCGCTTCCTTACCACTCCTAGCCCTTCCCTATCCTATCGTCGCCATAAGACCTATCTGTGTCAGTGTGACGTAAACCAGCTAGCAAAAAAAAGTATGTCTGCCTTTTATTTGGAGGCCCCAGGTTCGATTCCAGGCCAAGTCAGGGTTTTTATCTGGATCTGAGAGCTGGTTCGAGATCCACGCAGCCTACGTGATTACAACTGAGGAGCTATCTGACGGTGAGATAGCGGCCCCGGTATAGAAAGCCAAGAATAACGGCCGAGAGGATTCGTCATGCCGACTACACGGCACCGCGTAATCTGCAGGCCTTCGGGCTGAGCAGAGCCGTTACGCCTTGGGGTTGAGTCGTTAAGAAATGTAGTTTTGATGACAGCAATCAGTATCGCCGCGGGACAATGAAGTGCTTCGTCCAATTGTTACCTACCTAGCTACTCTGTGAAAATAACACATTCCTGTTGTTAGTCTAATGCTATTGACTTTACATACCACTAACTACTTACACGGATTTCGAAGACGCCGAAGTGCCGGAATTTTGTCCCGCAGCAGTTATTTTACGCGCCACTAAATCTACCGACACCACAGGAGGCCAGCGCTCTACAATATGAGGTACTCAGCCTCGCGTTAGTCAGTCTGTATGGTTTCAGTTTTATCTCGTCATGTCAGAAAAAAAAGTCTTTTAATAATAAAACTAAAAGATTCTAAAAAGAAGAGCCGGCTGCTAAGTTGGTGACAAATTATTGAAGAGGAGGACAAACAGTCCGCAGTTTAAAGAAAAGGAAACCTCGAGGATTTTATGCGCTACTGTGATAATGATGGACCTTCAAAACGCAAAAGTGTAAAAATCATCCTCTCCTTATGAAGAGTTAGATGTCAACAAAACAAAACGAAACGAAACGAAGTAAAAACAAATAAAAACGAAAGAAAGAAAAGGAAAGAAAACAAGGAGGGTTGGGGGACATCAATTGTCCATTGTGTACAGGGAAAGTTTAGTTGTTCCATGAATTTTCATTGAAATGGATTTTGTGTGATTTTCGAACTTGTGTAGCCTGCATGTTCTCTAGTTTTTTTTTTACAATTTCCCTTACATCGCACCGACACAGACAGGTCTTATTGCGACGATGGGGTATGGAAGGCCTGGGAGTGGGAAGGAAGCAGGCGTGGCCTTAATTTAAGTACAGCCCCAGCATTTGCCTGGTGTGAAAATGGGAAACCACAGAAAACCATCTTCAGGGCTGCCGATAGTGGGGTTTAAACCCACTATCTCTCGGGTGCAATTTGTTGTTTGGGTCATCAGCTCGTACGCTCGTTTGATGCAGTCCTCCATGCCACCCTGTCCTGTGCTAACCTTATCATTTCTACGTAAGTACCACATCTACTCTAATCTGCTTGTCATATTCATACCTTGATCACCCGTCCCGTTCTTACTTTTTACACTTCCCTCAAAAACCGACTGAACAAGTCCTGGGTGTCTTAAGATGTGTCCTGTCATTCTGTCTGTTCTGGTCAAATTTAGCCAAATCGTCCTCTACTCACGAATTCGATTGATTAAACATAAGGAAATACGCACTCGTCGACTGAGAAGCTCAACAAGGTTCCTTAGCTGAGTGGTCAGCGTAGTGATCTTTGATTCAAAGATCCCTGGGTTCGATTATCGGTCCAGGCCGGGAATTTTAAGCATGTATGGTTAATTCCTTTGAGTCGGAGACTGTGTGTCTTTGTTCTTATTACTATACATGTCTTTACCTGCGCACCACTCATCACACTACCAACCATTGCAGAAACACGCGACGGTGAATCCATCCCTCCATATGGATTTTTAGTTAAGAAGAGCATCCAGTCGTAAAATGGGCTTGGAACACATATAACGGGCTGGGTAGCTCAGGTGATACAGCGCTGGCCTTCTGAGCTTAAGTTGGCAGGTTCGATCCCGTTTCAGTTCTGTGGTATTTGAAGGTGCTGAAATACGTCAGGCTTCGTGTCGGTAGATTTACTGGCATGTTAAAGAATTTCTGCGGGTCAACATTCCGGCACCTTCGCGTCTCCAAAAACTGTGAAAGTAGTGGTACGTAAGATTAATGTCCGCCTCTGTGGTGCAGTGGTTAGTGTGATTAGCTGCCATCCTCGGAGGCCCGGGTTCCAATTCCGGCTCTGCCATGAAATTTGAAAAGTGGTACGAGGGATGGAGCGTGGGGAGGTCACCTGAGTAGACAAGAGATCGATTCCCACCTCAGCCATTCTAAAAGTGTGTCTCATGCTCCAGGACACTGCTCTTGAAGCGGTAGAGGTGGTATCCCTGGCTGAGTTCGAGGGAAAAACCTACCCTGGATAATGAAAGAAAGAAAGAAAGAAAGAAAGAAAGAAAGAAAGAAAGAAAGAAAGAAAGAAAGAAAGACAGACAACTAATAACATAATAATGATAATAATAATACCGAGCTTGATAGTTGCAGGCGCTTAAGTGCGGCCGGTATCCAGTATTCGGGAGATAGTGGATTTGAACCCCACTGTAGGCAGCCCTGTATATGGTTTTCCGTGGTTTCCCATTCTCACACCAGGAAAATGGTGGAGCTGTACCTTAATTAAGGGCACGGATTCTTCCTTCCCATTTCGAGGCATTTCCTGTCACATCGTCACCACAATAGCTACATGTGTCGATGCGACGTAAGGCAACTTATAAAAAAAAGTAATAAAAATAGCTGGGCTGAGTGGCTCAGGCGGTTAATGCGCTGGATTTCTGACCCGAACTTGGCAGGTGGTAGTATTTGAATGTGCTCAGATACGTTAATCCCATGACAGTAGATTTACTGGCAGTAAAAACCTCCCACGGGAAAAAAATCCTACACCTCTGCGTTTTCGAAAGCCTTAAAAGTAGTTCGTGTGACGTAAAAACATAATAATAATAATAATAATAATAATAATAATAATAATAATAATAATAATAATAATAATAATAATAATAATAATAATAATAATAATAGCTTAACAAGGTTTACGGTACGAAATCTAACGCTTGGTGAATCACTACGGGCTCCAATTGCTTATAGAAATTTGACATAGATGTTTTCATGAAGGATATTTGCGAAGAATCAGTAACCAACAGTCTAGTAATTCATAATGCCACCTGCGATGATTTTGCAAGTTAAGCGAATTCAATTTAAAATGCATCAAGAAACAAAACAATAAAATAATCTTCTGAATTGAAACTCTGAAAGGAGGAAAATTATTTCTTGACATATTAAAAGCTATTTTTAACATGACATCTACATGCAATCGCGACAAGCTAATATCTCAAAAATCTTCAAGCAGAAATGGAGTAGAGAGGGGAGTGGGGGGAAGTCCTGATGCTGTGTCCAGGGCCCCCTACCCCTCTAACGACTCGCGTCATCTGGTATCGGCCAAATGCGCGTGACAGAACTACTTTGTTTTTTTATTCTTTCTTTCTTTCGTTCTTACTGTTTCCTTCCTCATTCTTCCTTTCGTGTGGACTTGTGTACGTTGCTACGCGGGGGTTGTTTTTTTCCTGTTTTCGGAAAGCTAGCCTACAGAAAACACACACACATACACACAAAGTATGGCGATTTAAATGAGTTTTCCTGTTCAGGGAGATTGAGGAAGGAGAAACAGGGGGAGGTGGTCCCCCTCAAGACATGATTTGTGGTCCTGTGGAGGCTTACACAAGACGGTGGCAGTAACAGCAGGAAGGCGCTGTGTTTTCTGTGGGTTTGGATATTGGCCATTATGCTGTCGTCTAACTGGACTCGAGATGAAGGAATTTTGCTCTCTCTCTCTCTCTATCTGTGTTTCCTCGGCGTCCCTTCTGCTCGGACTACATTAATCACAGTTAATATTTGAAATGCCAACTACACGAGTGTCTTGAGGGTGAGTGAATTCAACCCTAACACAACCCCCTACCTCTTCCTGTCTTCTTACATGAATTGGACACAAGGCAGGCGTGGTGAGGACAATATGAAACGGACCAACACCCTGCCTTCTCTTCCCATTTCTTAGCCAAGAGCACGAGTTTAAAGTCAACAGCTTCGCAGTTATCACACACAATGGAATTGTGCAATATTACTTTCATAAAATCTTTGAGTAAATTTCATCCAGACGTTTGTAAACAGTGGACAAACAACCATGATGTGTCCTATATGAATTATTGAAAATTTCCAGTCTTTCCACGATCCGTGAGGTAACAAGTATGATGGACCTCTGATATATGTAGGCGAGGTGATGTTTCGATATGACTTAAATCTCGCCAACTCATAGGCCTATATCAAGCCTTCTAATTTCTGATATGGAATTGAGGGAGAAAAAGGAGACGCTCGCATTAAGAGAGAAATTTGTTATTACTTGTCGGACTGAGGTGAAATCACGTTATAATACGTAATACACACAAGAAAATGTATTACATACACATATCCCGTAGGTCAGTGAGAATGTACAAAGGCTAAGTGTGCAAACCGTATCATGTTCGAGACGAGACGAGACGAGACAAGACAAGACAAGACAAGACAAGATAGGGTTAGGTTAGGTTAGGTTGATGACGATATCTCTCTCCATTTCAACTGATTTTCATTACGGCGGGAACTTATCATAGAAACAAGATTAAAAAAAAAACTCTTCCCCTGTTAGGGCCGGTATTATAATAGAGGTTTAAACTGTTGGTTCAGTTTAAATTTCGGTTTATCTGTTAGTCGTGTATTATAAAACTTAATCTTACGTTTAACTAGAGATTAACGTTACTGCCACTCATCTACCGTTTAAACTGACGTTTAAGAATACATAACCTTACAAAATGGCAAAACCAATGTATCCCGAAGATATTTTTGAGGTGTTTAAAGAAATACTAAGCGATGACGAAGAAATGGTTCAAATTATTGAACGACCACGGGCACCACGGGTTTTTCGAGCAAGGGCACGTCACTCTCATATATGGAATGAAAAATAGTTTTTATATAGGCTTAGGCTTTCAAAACAGACTGTCATAACCCTATTTCAGCAAATCCGTGCTAGAATAAAACATGCAACGAAAAGGTAAGAATGTAAATATGACTTTTTGAACTGCTTGAATGTTAAAAGTGTAAATTTTAGAAAATAAAGTAACTTCCTTCTATTTCAGAAATCATGCTGTAAAACTTCTCAGTCAGCTACTAATAGCATTACAGTTTTATGCCTCCCGTAGTATGTTTATTACAATGGGAGATTTCGGAGGAATTCATAAGGTCACTGTTTCACGGACTATTTAATATTTCTGTAACTTACTAATTGCACAAGCAATTATATTTCCTTACAAGTAAAATTAGGACAACGTTTATTGCTTTTAACCGCCATTTTACCTACAAGAAGTAAACAAAACATTATCGACAGTCATCTTTTCTCGCAGGTCACTGCTACCAAGATCGTATATTTCCTTCTTTACCTCAGTTTAACTTAGGCTGGCCATTATAAGACTCAACATCGGTTTAAACTCAAGTTACAGTTTAACTCAATCTTCAGTTTAAACCCTTATTATAATACCGGCCCTTTATATTGCAACTCTTGTCATACGAGGGTAATCCAAAAAATAAGGTCTCCTATGTTTTTATAAATACAGAACTCCGTTCGTTTGGCTGTTGGTCACAATATTGAGAAGAGCGTTTCCTGCGCTCGCATATAAACATGCGCACGCCGCGCTGAGGCACTCAGTAGTGCTGGGGACGGAGCGGAGCGGAGCAGTTGTTGTGACGTCATCACCCGGTAGTACCGAGTGAATGTCCTGACGCGGGACGTTTAAACACGTTATAGGTATGGCACTGCGAAGGTATTGCATCCCCCTATTAATACCCTTCTCTCACAACGTAACAACTGTAAATAACTGCATATATATTCACTATAATTGTTATATACGTAACTGCTAGGGAGTAGGAGGTAGTATGTGGAATAAATGTTAGTAACTCGTATAGTTAACTCATTCGAATAGTGAAACAAAGTATGGCGCATACCTACCGAAAGGGTTTGTATACAAGGGGATTGGAAGTTAACAGAAAAGTAATGTATTAACAATTATTTCGTAAGTTCATGTGATACGGTACACTGTTAATGAGAAGAATAACCTAAATATAAAGAATCTTGTAAGAATATAATGAAAAACACTGACATAATTTCATCTATAGGATGACAAAAGTAATTACGTAAATGAACGTTGACTGGAATGTCCTTCTTTGCAAATGTGATTACAAAACATATCTGACAACATACTACTACACGTCCCAATGCCAAACAGCTATCAGTAGAATGCTTCTATAAATACAGTTATTATATTATATTATATTATACCCGTCGCGTATGTGCGGCCACAAAATTTGAATTTTGCGTGTTTCCTATTATCAGTGATGTCAAAAAACTGCCAGGCATCCGACGGTTTTCGTGGCATTTGTGGAACAACGTTCTGTAAACATTTCTTTAAATTCCTTTAAATGTTCTAAAAATATAACTACTAAGTTATCTACGAATATGTTTAAATATCACACTAACACCACAAATAGAATCTAACAGACTTTACATTATCTACAAAACATAACAAGCGTAGAAAATATATACGTTCATTCGAAACACACAGATTGAATACAGGTACTTTCGTATGTGTGTTGTGCGCTACGCTGTGCTCAGGTCCTCCGCGAGTACTCGCAGTTGTAAGCGGAGGGGATCGGTGGTGCGCTCTACCGTTACAATCGGATTACTCATCGGTATTACTCGCTCCGTCCCCACCTCTAACACTCAGTCTTGGATTGGCAGCCGTTGAGAGTGGAGCTCCCGTTAGATGTTACCAAGGATCATATAAGAGAAATAGATCCGTCACTCCTGTGTAATAAAGTTGGCTGAGAAAACAGGTCATGGAAGCTACAGTGGCCACTTTCTCTTTGCCAACATAAGGAAATAAATCCCACGATAGTACCTCGTAGTAAGCACGATGATGATAATTGTTACTTTGTTAAAATTTTAATTGTGATATACTATAGATAATGATTGTATTTCGGTAGGAAAGTTGTATCTAAAGCTTCTCTCGTGTCTTTTACTTGAAAAGTAAATTGCAATTACCGTATTTGTATGTTGGCAATACTGTTATAACGCTAGCTTGTATCGTTGTTTCACCGTTCGCATTTTAATGTAAATTTACATCTATTAAGTGATACATTCAACATTGATTACTGAAAATGTTAATGCAATTCATATAAAACCCCAAAACGCCCATACTTGCCTAAATCACGATCTCATATAACCTCATTCTTTCGTTCGTTCGTTGAACACTACAGTGGCCTTTTATGTATGGGAATGGAAAACACGAGAAGGAAAGGATGAAGGTAAAACACAGCATAATGCACACAGTTTATATTTTGAATTTATTTATTCTAAACGGCAGGTAAGAAGCACAATCACACAGACGTTTACTCGCAACAGCTAGGTAGTTCAATGTGAAGTATGTTCATGATCATAATACTATTTCTTCACACTAAGAACGCGCATAATTATAATTTCACACCATACTCTCAAAAAACTGGATCAAAAAATCTCGTTCAATGCGAAAGAATCTCAACAAATTTTCATCTAACAAACACTATTACATACCGTACGACCAAGGTCCCTTCGCGCGCAACGATAACGGTGTTGTGTTTTGAATTTGCTGTACCACGCAACTGAATGTGTAATGCCAACTTCTGCCTTCTAAATTAACCCTCTGAAAGAGAATTTTAGTTTTCATTAGTTGGCAGAGATCGATTGGCCCATCTCAGAACTGCTTCGGACGCTCCCTATGAAGTGTCACCCCCCTGGATGTTACCACCAAGTGCATGGATGTCAAAAATGTTCGTAAGTGGTGGAGAGAGTTTGCAGCCGGCCGGACTGAAATTCACGACGAACAAAGCAGCGGGGCACCGTCCATTTCCGCTGAGACAGTCGTGAAGGTTGAGCATATCGTGCGTGAAGATCGGCGGATCACCTTGGATGATCTCTGCACTTTGGTTACTGAGATTTCCCGAAGCGCCTCACACAGAATTTTAACGGAAAAGTTGAAATACCGCAGGATGGGTGCCAGCACCGACCACGCGGTGAAAGTGAGGTTCACGACTTCTTGAACAGTATGGCGGCGAGCTGGTATGATATGGGAATACAAAAACTGTCACAGCGTCTACAAAGATGCATCGACCGAAATGATAGTTATGTATAAAAAAAGCTGAATGTTCAGGCTGTAAAATCATGTAAACAATTGTAGAAATAAACAGATCTATGCATTTAAAAAATAGGAGACATTATTTTTGGGATTACCTTCGCAACTTCCGTATCACTACGAGTGACCCCTTCTGAATTGATCTTTGTAAAGGAGGTAACGCCGATTTCCTTTTCGGAGGATTTCTCACAGATTTAGACATCGTAACTGAATTCTATACAGGGTGAAGCGAAATTTGCGCACTCGGGCGTCGCAGCGCAGCTCCTCACATGCCAGCAATAAAAAAAATGTCTCTCACAAAAGTTCGTCCTTCGCGTATATACGGCAGAAAAAGGACGTTGAAGACTGGCAATCTGGTAAGACTGTAACCACATGTAGGGTAACTACCTCTGTCAGCACGTATCAGCCGTGCTGTACAGTTGATGCAGTGGATAGAGTTTTGGGTTAGCATGCAGGAGGTCGAGGGGCGATCCTGGGTTGAAGCGTATGTTTTTTATTTCGTAAATGTAGTCCAGGTGGTATGGTATCTGGCATCTTAATCGTCAACAGCGATTGCAGCGGGTCCTCTAGAAACATATTACGATCCTAGAAATGGACGACCGGGCGAGTTGGCCGTGCGCGTAGAGGCGCGCTGCTGTGAGCTTGCATCCGGGAAATAGTAGGTTCGAATCCCACTATCGGCAGCCCTGAAGATGGTTTTCCGTGGTTTCCCATTTTCACACCAGGCAAATGCTGGGGCTGTATCTTAATTAAGGCCATGGCCGATTCCTTCCAACTCCTAGGCCTTTCCTATCCCATCGTCGCCATAAGACCTATCTGTGTCGGTGCGACGTAAAGCCCCTAGCAAAAAAAAAATGGACGAACAATCGTTTTCATTGGTCAGCTTTGAAAGACGCCCTTTCCACGTCGTGGGCGTGAATTTATTCGCACCACTTCATTTACTAGGTTCGAAACCTGTTTTCTTTGTATCCTCCTCCAATGGTCTCATAGATTAGTACCAACTATTATTCTTGCCTCGTTCAGGTCCATTACATTTCGTTAGGGCTTACGTTACCAGTAGGCCTAGCAAAGTATTTGTTGTGTTCAGCGTTACAAAATGTTGTAAATGTAGGATACATGTGACGTAAGGTACGGTGTCTTACTGTATTACAGTATGTAACGTCCAATGGAAATTAGCAAATAAAAAATGCGCCACAACCCAGGATCGTACCCTCGACCTCTTGCATGCCAACCCAAAACTCTATCCAGTGCACCAGCTGTACAGCGCAGATGAGATTTGCTGACAGAGGTACTTACCGTACATGTGGTTACAGTGTTGCCAGACTGACACTCTTCAATGTCCTTTTTCTGCCTGATATACTCGCAGGACGAACTTTTGTGAGAGTTATTTTTTTATTGCTTCATGTGAGGAGTCGCGCTGCGACGCCCGAGTGCGCGAATTTCGCTTCACCCTATATACAAATGTAGATATCTGTGTAGTTTCATAATCAAGAGGGTGACTTCTTGCTTAACCTAGTCAACCCAATATGTTTCCGGCACACAAGCCGAGCTTTCCTAAATTGATATAATAATAATAATAATAATAATAATAATAATAATAATAATAATAATAATAATAATAATAATAATAATAATAATAATAATAATAATGTTTTATGTCTCACCAACTACTTTCACGGTTTCTAAAGACGCCGATTTTCCGGAATTTCGTCCCGCACGATTTCTTTAATGTGCCGTTAAACATACCTACACGAGGCTGGCCTATTTGAGCACGTTCAAATACCACCAGACTGAGCGAAGATCGAACTTTCCTACTTGGAATCGGAAGTCCTGCGCTCTTCTGTCTGAGCTACTAAGCCCGGCCATTAGTTTGTCTTTTATGATTATTTATCTCATGACCCTCCTGGTCTATACCAGCAACTTCAACCAATTAACAGCTGTCTATCGCCAAAATTTTATCGTTTCGTTTCATCACTTTCACTTTCATCACACCCACGTGCACTTGTTTTACGTAAATCTATCGAAAAAATACACCGAAACATTCTTCAATAATACATTTGACCACTGAGTGCACGATCAGTAGGACGTACAGAACCAGTCAAATGTTAAGACTACATTGGGGTATAAGGTTATCACGAAATGTAATCTAGAACCTATATTAGGCACCTTTAACATAAATAATTTAATTTTTAGTTATTTAATAAATATTCAAAATATTCTACAACTCGAGCTCCGATTTCTGAAGCTCCCGTTATATTACTAGAAATAAAACTCATCACTTCACTAATCATTATTCGAAGATTGTGTTAACTCCTCCTGACAGTCGTAATGATTCCCCGCAAACCCCTCATGTGAGGGTCTACTTGTTTTTAAGCTATTTCATGACGATTGGGCAAGTTACTACTAAACTTGAACAATAATCATGCTGTCTGTACTGCGGGACAGCATCAACACAATCGATAAGGGGTGTCATGACCAAGAACGAAGGAGAACGCAGCAACCTGCTACGCAGCTGGTGTATACTACACGGCATGTAAGCGAATACGCTAAGGAAACAACTTGACGCTTTCCTCCCTATTAATACTGAAGGTAGTGTCCGGCTCCGTGGCTAAATGATTAGCGTGCCGGCCTTTGGTCACAGAGGTTCCGGGTTAGATTCCCGGCAGAGTCGGGAATTTTAACCATCTTTGGTTAATTCCGCTGACATGGGGGCTGGGTGTATGTGTTGTCTTTATTACCATTTCATCCTCATCATGACGCGCAGGTTGCCTACGGGAGTTAAATCAAAAAGACCTGCACCTGGCGAACCGAACGTGTACTCGGACACTCCCGGCACTAAAAGCCATAGGTACGCCTTTTCATTTCATTTACTGAATGTAGTGATTTTTTATTTTCTAATTGTTAGGTTCGATTCAGTGTTGCTAGCCATACAGTTTAGGGACCCTACTTGCCGATACCACGTCTTACAGTTAGCATTCATTTCGCATGTTGGCGCTGTGTAGTCATGTATTGTTGTGACTTGTGAGATTATACGTATTGCCA
Organism: Anabrus simplex; assembly: GCF_040414725.1. Lineage (NCBI taxonomy): Eukaryota > Metazoa > Arthropoda > Insecta > Orthoptera > Tettigoniidae > Anabrus > Anabrus simplex. The sequence goes on along the minus strand of NC_090275.1, from coordinate 78,621,644 downwards.
CTGCTGTATTGTAAAAATCACTAATGTTACATTCCCGATTATAAGTAAATATTTTTTCTATTTATCTGTAGGATTGTAAATCTATTTGGATAATATCATGTAAGTAGAATTGCAACATGTTCGAATAATGCGCCTAATAAAGTCGTTGGTGTGCAATGACGAACGCAGCATTCTTATTAATATTATTTCGTCCCAATTCTTATATATAGGGTGAAGCGAAATTCGCGCACTCGGGCGTCGCAGTACGACTCCTCACATGCCAGCAGTAAAAAAATATCTCTCACAAAAGTTCGTCCTGCGAGTATATCCGGCAGAAAAAGGACGTTGAAGAGAGGCAGTCTGGCAACACTGTAACCACATGTAGAGTAACTACCTCTGTCAGCACGTATTTGTCGTTCGGTACAGTTGGTGCAGAGGATAAAGTTTTGGGGTAGCATACGGGAGGTCAAGGGTTCGATCCTGGGTTGAGGCGTATGTTTTTTATGTCATAAATGTAGTACAGATTGTATGGTACCTGGCATGTTAATCGTCAACAGCGAATAAATTAACGGTCACGGCGTGGAAAGGGCGTGTTTCAAAGCTGACCATTGAAAACGGTTGTTCGTCCATTTCTAAGATCGTGGTATCTAAGTGCAAATGGTTTCTAAAGGACCCGCTGCAATCGCTCTTGACGATTAAGATGCCAGATACCATACCACCTGGACTACATTTACAAAATAAAAAGCATACGCCTCAACCCAGGATCGACCCCTCGACATCCTGCATGCTAATCCAAAACTCTATCCACTGCACCAACTGTACAGTACGGCCGATACGTGCTGACAGAGGTAGTTACACTACATGTGGTTACAGTGTTGCCAGATTGCCTCTCTTCAACGTCCTTTTTCAGCCGGATATACTCGCAGGACGAACTTTTGTGAGAGATATATTTTTATTGCTGGCAAGTGAGGAGTCGCGCTGCGACGCCCGAGTGCGCGAATTTCGATTCGCCCTGTATACCAGAAATACTTTCGGACAAGAAATGTGCACGAATGATGTCCCTAAACACTTTTTTCATCTATCCTTTATGGGAATCTGTCGTTCAGTAACACCGAAACCAGGCCTGGATCTTCATGCTGTTTGGTGTAATTCAGAGAAAAAGTCGTTCCTAGAAACTTTAGGTGCTCAGGAGAGTGGCTTTCTGTAGTTCAACGTGCGGGTGATGATGCAGGTTTAATTCGGCCAGAGAGCCGTGCAAACTTTCCGGAATAACAACAATACATAGTATCACTATTGGAACTGTGATGACTGATTCTGGTTTCCACAGGGGTTATATTTCTATTGTCAGTTCTGTGTATGTTGATATCTCTGTGGCTGTTTTTGTTTGTAGTTTGGAGGAAGTTGGACAAGCCATATCTGTAAGGGATGCGGATCTTTTTGATTGATCGATTAGAACGACATCTGGTCTTTTGTTGCTGAAGGTGACATCTCGGTCCCATGGAAATTATTATTATTATTATTATTATTATTATTATTATTATTATTATTATTATTATTATTATTATTATTATTATAGATCAACTAATTTCAATTTCTGAGTTTTCTTCAAAATACTACAATCAAATGATTACTTGAAGACTTCATTGTCTTCAGCAAGTGAGCTGGCTGTGAGGTCATCATCACTGGTATTCACTCAATGGCGAGTATCTCTTCGGAGTGCATCAATGTGGCTGGATATAGGTCAGTAGGTGACTCAAGAAACCAGTTCTATAACTACAAGGTTTGCGGCATTGTTGGCACTTTATACGTCTTATTCCTGTAGGACCTTGTCATGTATTTTGAGATTTTGTTATTCTTTTCCAAATCCCTCTTCTCGGACACGATCGTTCGTCTCTATTCATCTACAGGTCGTGCAAGAGTGTTTTCCTTGCTTCCCTATTTTCACACCACGCAAATGCTGCATCTTCATTAAGGCCACGGTAACTTCTTTCCCATTTCTTGCCCTTTCCTATCCTGTTATCGCCATAATAACTGTCTTCATCGGTGCGACCTGTTTTTTCTAACTATTTGCTTTACGTCGCACCGACACAGATAGGTATTATGGCGACGGTGGGATAGGAAAGGCCAAGGAATGGGAAGGAAGTAGCCGTGGCTTTAATTAAGGTACAGCCATAGCATTTGCCTGGTGTGAAAATGGGAAGCCACGAAAAACCATCTCAGGGCTGCTGACAGCGGGATTCGAACTCACAATCTCCCGGATGCAAGTTCACAGTTGTGCACCCCTAACCGCATGGCCAACTCGCCCGGTTCGGTGTGACGTAAAAAAATGGTGTATTTTCTTATTGCCCATGCGGTTAGAGGCGTGCGGCTGTGAGTTAGCATCCGGGAGATAGCGGGTACGAAGCCCACTGTCGGCAGCCCTGAAGATGATTTTCCGTGGTTTCCCATTTTCACACCAGGAAAATGCTGGGGCTGTACGTTAATTAAGGCCACGGCCGCTTCCTTCCCACTCCTAGCCCTTCCGTGTCCCATCGTCGCCATAAGACCTATCTGAGTCGCTGCGACGTAAAGCCACTAGCAAAAAATATTAGACATACTGTATTTTGTTGTGAACTCATGAGGATCGCTTTTCTGTCTTTCTGTCATGATTCATTTTTTTGTCTATAGAAAAGGAATTGTTTCTTTTCCTGTTTTTCCTTCCTTAGTTGATGGCCAGCGGCGTACAGCACAATGGATGGGACCCAAGTTCCGCAACAGCTCTTGTTACGTAGTGAGTGACGTAATGAGTGAGGGAAGAGAGTAATAGTAATGTTGTGTGTCAGCCCAACAGGGTCACAATTAATTCAACCCCAATAGGATGTTGGTTTCGCCGAGTGTAACCCACTAAAGTTCCTGTAGGGCTATGTCGTAATTTGGGTTGTGTTGTGTGAGATTATGTGAGACGCATCGTGACTGGCAGAATAATAATAATAATAATAATAATAATAATAATAATAATAATAATAATAATAATAATAATAATAATAATAATAATAATAATAATAATAATAATTCAGTTCAAATTTTAAGCCATTCGAAAGAATGAATAACAACAGACTTACTCATCGAGTACACAAATTTTTGCAAATCAAACGTACGAGAACAAAATGGCATGAGCAAGTACAGAAAGACTTCACTGAATTAGGATCGGAAAATCTGCAGGATAGAAAAATGTAACCAGAAAAATTGTTCACACAAGGGCATTTGAGGAAGATGAGAAAAAACCAACACGAAGTACTTGGTCGAAGGAACAGAAATCACAAAAATCGATTTAAATGAAGAACTATTGGACAAGGAGGAAATCTCAACAATGTTGATTAGGCCTACGCGTGGTGCTAAGGGATCCATTTACGTAGAATAATAATAATAATAATAATAATAATAATAATAATAATAATGCCGCCTCTGTGGTGTAGTGGTTAGCGTGATTAGCTGCCACCCCCCGGAGGTCCGGGTTCGATTCCCGGCTCTGCCACGAAATTTGAAAAGTGGTACGAGGGCTGGAACGGGGTCCACTCAGCCTCGGGAGGTCAACTGAGTAGAGGTGGGTTCGATTCCCACCTCAGCCATCCTCGAAGTGGTTTTCCGTGGTTTCCCACTTCACCTCCAGGCGAATGCCGGGATGGTACCTAACTTATGGCCACGGCCGCTTCCTTCCTTCATCCTTGCCTATCCCTTCCAATCTCCCCATCCCCCTACAAGGCCCCTCTTCACCATAGCAGGTGAGGCCGCCTGGGGCGAGGTACTGGTCATACTCCCCAGTTGTATCCCCGACCAAGAGTCTGAAGCTCCAGGACACTGCCCTTGAGGCGGTAGAGGTGGGATCCCTCGCTGAGTCCGAGGGAATAGTCGAACCTGGAGGGTAAACAGATAATAATAATAATAATAATAATAATAATAATAATAATAATAATAATAATAATAATAATAATAATAATAATTTGAATGAAGAGGTTTGGGAAGCTCTGTTACATTCCAAACCTAGCACTACCCCAAAATCAACAACAATTGGTTGGTAGAAATAAACGAAGATCTACAAAAAAATTGGTATTACTAAAGAAACAATTCAAGATAGAACACGGATTAGAAGCCTAGTAGGCTAAGTGAGCAAGCATAAATTCGTTGAGAAATCTCAAATAAAATTCACCTGTTTACTTAACGTGCGCCTCCGTGGCTCAGGCGGCAGCTCACCGGCCTCTCACCACTGGGTTCCGTGGTTCAAATACCGGTCACTCCATGCGACATGTGTGTAGGATAAAGTTGAGGTGGAAGAGGTTTTTCTCCAGGTACTCTGATTTTCCGTGTCATCTTTCATTCGAACAACACTCTGCAATATCATTTCATTTTATTTGTCAGTCGTTAATCATTGGCCCAGAGGAGTGCAACAGGCTTCGGCAGCTAGAAGGGGTCTTCATTCATTCCATCCCTGACCGGGTCGAATTACTGGAAGCAGGCTGTGGATTTCATTTCATTTAAATGGTTTTGTCGAGTTTTCCTCTTAAATACGTGAACAGCTTGTATGAATGTTACAGTGAATGAGAGCAAATATGATGTAGAGCTATTGTTTGGTAATGTAGATAGAGAATATTATTCATTAAAAATAACTATACCGCCTCTGTGGTGTAGTGGTTAGCGTGATTAGCTGCCACCCCCGGAGGTCCGGGTTCGATTCCCGGCTCTGCCACGAAAATTTGAAAAGTGGTACGAGGGCTGGAACGGGGTCCACTCAGCCTCGGGAGGTCAACTGAGTAGAGGTGGGTTCGATTCCCACCTCAGCCATCCTCGAAGTGGTTTTCCGTGGTTTCCCACTTCTCCTCCAGGCGAATGCCGGGATGGTACCTAACTTAAGGCCACGGCCGCTTCCTTCCCTCTTCCTTGCCTATCCCATCCGATCTTCCCCATCCCTCCACAAGGCCCCTGTTCAGCATAGCAGGTGAGGCCGCCTGGGCGAGGTACTGGTCATTCTCCCCAGTTGTATCCCCCGACCAAGAGTCTGAAGCTCCAGGACACTGCCCTTGAGGCGGTAGAGGTGGGATCCCTCGCTGAGTCCGAGGGAAAAACCGAACCTGGAGGGTAAACAGATGGTGATGATGAAAAATAACTATTATAATACTATTTCACTTCATTAATTTAAGTAGTTTCTAGAAACTGTAAACAGTGATGTCATTAAAATGATTAAGTGTAAGAGAAGACCGTGGGCCCTAAATTCGCCACGTTCAGAGGCATAAAATAAATAAATCAATAAAATATTTTACACCCAAGTCAAAGGACGGATTATTCTCCGTTAAAGGCATGTTTTTGCTGAACTGTTTGTCTGTTTATTTGAACAAACGTTTGATAGACTAGCGGAATGCCAGTCTAACTGTACAAGATGTTTGTTTCAAGCTGTTTGATCCAGTGCTGTACTAGCTGAACTTGATGGGAGGTAGAGGTTTCTCTAAGACGGAGCGAGAGAGACGGAGTTATGTACAAGGAGACTGTAATTCTGTGCTGGTCAAACAAAGACAGAATCTATCTGTTCTGGTTGGTCAGAGAGTTTTGGTTCCTGCAAGACCAGACAAGGATAGTCTACGGTGGATTATGTGGGAGTAACAAGGATGGACTCAAGTGTAGTAAACTTCCTCTTCCCCTCTCTATCACTTTGTCCGAAGACGCTGCTGGGTACACGGACAAGACGTTTGGTGGGTTGGGGGGCGGAGGGTGGAGAGCAAAGCTACCCACTCTGTCCCTCAAACAGACAGCCCAGGCTACTTCTAATGAAGTCCATCAGAGTTCTCCATCTCTGTCTTCTCGATCTCTCATTCTCAATATTCAACATGGCTTCCCGACAGACGCTGTTTTCCCTTCCTCCCTCCTTACCCCCATGGCGACCAGACCAGACCACCCCCTTCTGCTAGCGTAGCACATAACATATATATACACACACAGCCAAAGTCCACCCCAAGCGCATTTTATTGACATTTTCGATTGGCCGACGGGAGTCACAGGGTTGTATGTATATGGATGTGTTTAGAGCGGAGGTTGAGGGAGGGAGGGGAGGTTAGTAGTAGTGGTGGAAACAACCCCCGCAGCATGATTAATTGATGTCTACTTTTTTCTTTCTTCAAATCTCCCTACTTCGCTGCATATGATAACACCACATGCACATATATTGCACTTGTTTTCTTGGTGAATCATATTCGCATTCTGAGACGCCTGCGTCTGCTTTCTATCGAACATATGAGTCGTCCAATTTCATTCTCCACCCTTGTATGACATTCATTAGACTACTCCATTGGAAGGCATCTGGAACAGTAGGACTTCCAGACGTGGACTTTTCCCAAGGAGAATTGCAACCTTGAGAATATAAAGTCGAACTAAGTGGCTCGGATTGTAGAGCACTAGTTTTCTGAGCCCAGTGTCGTGGGTTTCATCCCATCTCAGTCCAAAGATATTTGAAAATGCTCAAATTAATCAATCACCACTGATCTACATTTAGGGTTTTCACCCAGGTGGAAGATCGCCTATCAATTGTTTACCTAAACTTTTATTAAATAATTTTGTTAAATAAGTTAGAAATTTAAAAATTAAAGCAATTAAAATAACACATAATTTTCGCCAATAACTTTGGGGAGAAGAAACAAAGGCGTTGAAATTAATTGCTTGGCATTTGCAGACGTTTTTTGATATACTTTCGGAGAGCCTGACAGATACAACAACAATATAAAACAGGCAAAATTTATTACAAACAGAATAAAAAGGGAATGAATGAGGGAATGAATGAAGCCCCATCTAGCGGCGAAGAAAGGAAGTGTGCCAGCTGCCGAAGCCTGTCGCACTCCTCTGGGGCAAAGATTAATGAATGACAGATGAAATGAAGTGTTGCTGGAATTAAATATGAGAGGGAAAACCGGAGTACCCGGAGATAAACCTGTACCGCTTCCGCTTTGTCCAGCACAAATCTCACATGGAGTGACCGGGATTTGAACCACGGTACCCAGATGTGAGAGGCCGGCGCGCAGCCGCCTGAGCCACGGAGGCTCTACTGGTCGAATAGAGAAAGTGAAAAAAAATCAAATACGTAGGAGAAATAATTCAGGAAAATTATTTTAGAAAAATGTGCTGAAGAAGAAAAGTTTCACAAGATGAAAAGAGAGTATGGGATCACTAAGAATTTTTACAACAAAAATGCTTACCTAAAAATCTTTAAATGAGGCACTACAATACAGTGGTGAAACTATAGTTTTGAACTATAGGTAAAGTGGAAGTAGTAGAAAGGAGAATCGTGAGAAAAATCTTAGGTCCAATGAAATCGACAGAACATTGGAAAATAAGTAATAAGGAAACATACCTGTACATAGAAAATATAACAGAAACAATAAGAAAAATGAGATTGCTATTTTTTGGACATGTCTTTAGAATGGATGATAAGTGTTTTGGTAATATAGCCATCCCTTTACAGTTTCTACTCAGTTAATTTTTAACCGGTAGGGTTTTCAATCTACCGAAACTAATTTTGAGCAATAAAAAGTAAAAAGATTAAAGAACTTATAAGTTAAAAAAATAACAGATTGACAAAACAGATATTCGGTACCTTTGAGAGAAAAGGTCAACAAGGAGCTGGATACGAGCATTCAAGAAGGATTTAGAAAAATAAAATAAGAGACGAGGGAAGTATTGAAAGTGAAATAAAAAAATAGGTGTTTACCGAGCGAGTTGGCCGTGCGGTCTATGTGCGCAGCTGTGATCTTACATTCGGGAGATAGTGGGACTGGCGGCAGCCTCGAGGGTGGTTTTCCGTCGTTTCCAATTTTTACAGTACGCAAATGCTTGGGTTGTACCTTAATTAAGGCTACGGTTGCTTCCTTCCCACTCCAATCCTTTCCTATCCCATCGTCGTCATAAGATCTATCTGTTTCTGTGCGGCGTAAAGACAATTGTAAGAAAGGTTTTAACAATGGAAGGATTCCTTGTTTTTTTTTGCTAGGGGCTTTACGTCGCACCAACACAGATAAGTCTTATGGCGACGGTGGGATAGGAAAGGCCTGAATTAAGGTACAGCCCCAGCATTTGCCTGGTGTGAAAATGGGAAACCACGGAAAACCATTTTCAGGGCTGTCGATAGTGGGATTCGAACCTACTATCTCCCGGATGCAAGCTCACAGCCGCGCGCCTCTACGCGCACGGCCAACTCGCCCGGTAAGGAAGGATTCCAAGGAAGAATGAAAGGCAAACCCGGTCCAAAGTGCTCTGAGTAGAGAAGAATAATGATGAAGGAATACTGGAAAGATCGGAGGAGGAAACGACGAGGAAGAAATAATTCAAACTGACATGTCGCCCCTAGCTGGCCTCGTCGTGAAGAATGAGGATAAGAATAAAAAATAATTGGAAATGTTACATTTTGAGAGATCATATTTCAAAATTTGGAAAATATGCCTTATTTTCTGAAACCCTTCATTTCCATAGGGTCTGCCTGGCCGAGGCGGTAAAGGCGTGCTCGGTTCATCCGAAAGGACGTGGGTTCAAATCCCCGTCAGGAAGTCGTAAAATTAAAGAAAACGAGATTTCCACTTCCGGAGGTGCATATGGCCCTGAGGTTCACTCAGCCTACGCCAAAAATGAGTACCAGGTTAATTCCTGGGGGCAAAAGCGACCGGGCGTAGAGCTAACCACTCTACCCCATCACGTGCCGAGGTTACCAATGGTGGAAGCCTTTACCTTCCACTCCTCCAAGGGCCTTAGCTTTGCTTTGCTTCATTTCCACGCATAAGGTGTTTACAGCACACCTCACCTCACCTGGAACAGTTTCAATTAAGTTCGCCATTTCTTCAATGATATTCTTTCAATCATCTGTTGCCATTTCTTGATGGATGCAGTACTTTGCATCTGTCTCTTGGCGCAGGCCAGAGCAAAGTGTAACTTCCAGTGAAGTCTCAATCTCATCCATGGCTGTGACAATATGGAAGCTGCTGGGGTATGGTTGGAGCTGAGTAATGACATTCACTGCGTCTGTGTGTTATAAATGTTGCAGCTCATTGGGCTGGTCGTGGTGTAATAGGACTTTCCGTCCCAGTAAGGAAAGCAATGGCAAACTATCTCACGCCTCACCCTGCCTGGTATGCCCCATTTTGGCACTTTTCACTATAGCCGAATGGCCTTTACTGAGGATCCAACCAACCTTCGGGATGATGACCTGACAGACCCGACCTACATTTCTAAAAACCAAACCCGTGTGCCATAGCGCAGCAGGCGCGAAGAGCAATGCCTTACAAGCGACCGCTAATCAGCCTAGCCCTGCAGATTGCGTGGTCAGCATGACGAATCCTCTCGGTCGTCGGCTTTCTAGACCGTGGCCGCTATCTCACCGTCAGGTAGCACCTCAATTGTCATCACGTAAGCCGAGCTGACCTGGAACCAGCGCTCAGGTCCAGGCAAAAATACTTGACCTGGCCGGGAATCCAACCCGGGTCCTCCGGGTAAAATGCAGGAACGCTACCTTCATTTATAGATGTGAGAATATTATAATAACACAGTTTTGTTATCAAAAGTGTATCGTACCAAAATAAAGGGGTAAAGTTTAGCTCCATGGCTAAATGGTTAGCGTGCTGGCCTTTTGGTCACAGGGGTCACGGGTTCAATTCCCAGCAGGGTCAGGAATTTTAAGCATCATTGGTTAATTTCGCTGGTACGGGGGCTGGGTGTATGTGTTGTCTTCATCATCATTTCATCCTCATCACTACGCGCAGGTGGCCTACGAGAGTCAAGTCAAAAGACCTGCACCTGGCGAGCCGAACTTGTCCTCGGGCACTCCCGGCACTAAAAGCCATACACCTTTTCATTTCAATGGGGTAAAGTGGTTAACACCATGAATTTATAGATTTAAATAGAAAAAATCAATCAATCAATCAATCAATCAATCAATCAATCAATCAATCAATCAATCAATCAATCAATCAATCAATCAATCAATCAATCAATCAATCAATCAATCAATCATAACCTTCGCAGCCTCGGTTTTTGCAATTGGATTTACGTCGCACCGACGCAGATAGGTTTTATCGCGACGAATGGATAGGGAAGGGGTAGGAGTGGCAATGAAGAGACCGTGCCTTTAATTAAGGTACAGCCCCAGCATTTGCCTTGTGTGAGAACGGGGAAACCGCGGAAAACTGTCTTCAGGACTGCTAACAGCGGAGTTCGAACCCACTATCTCCCGAATGCAAGCTCAGAGCTGCGACACCCTAACCACACGGGATTATTATTATTATTATTATTATTATTATTATTATTATTATTATTATTGATGATGTGTGGACTCCGGAGAGGCCTGGTGCTGGTCATTCTATTTGTCGCCCATGGTTAACCTCCGAGTCTGGGTGTGTGTTGGTGATAATAATGAATTAGCGAGGGGCTGAAACAGGATGTCAACACATGGCCTACTTCTGTCGAATGATGCCAAGGAGTCTACTTAAGGCTTAAGGTCTCCATTTGACGGACGAATCACCATCAACAGCGTCATATGTCCTCACTCCATATGAACACCGTGTAGTGGTTTGCAATTGAATCCAGTCTTTTTGGCACACAGTCTAGTGATTAGAAATTATATACCACCACCTTTTCCACCCTGCCGGCCAACATTCTGATGGTAAAGATTGTTTCCTCCTCCAGCGGGATTCGAACCGGCTAACCACGGTGTCATCAGGCGATGAAGACTTGACACTTTGACGATCATGACCACTAGAAGGGTTATTATTATTATTATTATTATTATTATTATTATTATTATTATTATTATTATTATTATTATTATTGATGGGGTGAGTGGCTCAGACGGTTGAGGCGCTGGCCTTCTGATCCCAACTCGGCAGGTTCGATCCTGGCTCAATCCGGTGGTATTTGAAGGTGCTCAAGTAAGTTACATCAGCCTCATGTCGGTAGATTTACTGGCGCGTAAAGGAACTTTTGTGGGACTAAATTCCGGTACTCAGCATCTCCAAAGACCGTAAAAGTAGTTAGTGGAACGTAGAGCAAAGAACATTATTAACATTATTACTCTTATTATTTATTATTAACCGGGCGAGTTGGCCGTGCGTTTAGGGGCGTGCAGCTATAAGCTTGCATTCGGGAGACAGATGGTTTTCAGTAGTTTCCCATTTTCACATCAGGCAAATGCCGGAGCTGTACTTTAATTAAGGTCACGACCCTTTCCTGTTACAACTTCGCCATAAGACTTGTCTATGTCGGTGCGACGTAAAGCGGATTGTATAAAACGTTATTATTATTATTATTATTATTATTATTATTATTATTATTATTATTATTATTTTATTTTCATTTATGCTATTCTGAAAAAGGTCTGAGCTCTGATATGTGGAAAAATATTATCCCTAAAAGGTATAATATTCCCGGAAATTGTCTTCTTCTCCACCTCTTCTTCCTCGCCAAAAATCAAATCCGAGACCTGTTGAACCGATCCTTCAGCCAAGGAGTGAGGAATCCCCAGGAACGGTATAAAATTAAAAATTAGTGTTTCAGTGTTTAATGTATTAAATATAACTTATTTATATTAAAATTGCCGGCCCCGTGGTGTAGGGGTAGCGTGCCTGCCTCTTATCCGGAGGCCCCGGTTCTATTCTCGGCCAGGTCAGGGATTTTTACCTGGACCTAAGGGCTGGTTCGAGGTCCACTCAGCCTACGTGATTAGAATTGAGGAGTTATTTGACGGTGAGATAGCGGCCCCGCTTTAGAAAGCCAAGAATAGCGGCCGAGAGGATCCGTCGTGCTGACAACACGACACCTCGTAATCTGCAGGCCTTCGGGCTGAGCAGCGGTCGCTTGGCAGGCCAAGACCCTTCCAGGGCTGTAGTGCCATGGGGTTGGGTTGGGTTTGGTTTGGTTTATATTAAAAGTACTAGAAAAGTCACAACCCAACTGGGCGCAAAGGCCCTTTAATGGTACAGACTCCCACTACCCATAACCTCAGGTAGGCAGCCCTTACATTTTTCTCCTCCGTACCATAAAATCCTGAAATAGTTCTAGAAAATGATCTCGTGCAAGTCAAAAAGTATAGCAGCCATTTCTCTAACACACTCGATAATTTCGTACTACGTTGAACAAAGAGATTTTATATCACCGACGCTGGCATGCTCATAAGAGAATACATTACAACGTGGTGAAGCTTCTGGCTTTGATAGCACAATACAATTGTTAAATTTCTGAGTGCGGTTAAGATAACATATTCATGGTTATTTAAGTCCGCCACGGATATTATAAATTCTATGATCGTGACTCAGAACTGACCGCCATTTTATTTATCAGACTTCTATTGTCCGGTTGTAGTAAGAGCGTTGTGAACGGGACGCCCATTGGTCTCGTATGCAAAGTAATCATTGAAGGCTATGACGCACTGACGCTGATACGCAGTTGACGAGGCTCGCCTTGACGATAAACATTATAACTACCGCCACGGAAATTAAGGAACATCTAGAATGAAATAGAATGACGTTGTACGAGTGAATATTAATGGGTCAATTGCTGTTATCAGGGATTTTATACAGATGTGTGAGAACGGAAACCACTGGAGATGAGTAATGCAGTTCTGATTTCTGTGCGAGACAACAGCCGGGTTTATATACTATAGATGTATGTGTTGATTAAGAACTGCATAGCATAGAAAGACGGGTTTAGTTCATCTGGAAACACGCGGATTTACATTTCCCATCAACAGTCTGTTATCAAGACTGCTTCTTCCAGATAGACACATGGCTCTACAATATTCCTGGCCAGGCGGAAAGGGAGACTTTCTGGTAATATTAAACTTTTCATAGATAAATGTCAATAATAATAATAATAATAATAATAATAATAATAATAATAATAATAATAATAATAATAATAATAATATAGATAATGGCGTGTGGCCTCCGAAGAGGCCTGGTGCAGGTCTTTCGATTTTACGCCATATGGGCGACCTGCCCGTTTATGAGGATGGGGCCCTACCTATGAGGAATTTTAATAATGAAGACGGCACACGTGCCGTATCTCCAAGCCGTCGGAATTAACCAGCCAAGGTTAAAATCCCCGATCCGGCCTTGAATCGAATCCGTGACTCCCTGGACCAAAAGGCAGCACGTTAACCATTTAGCCATAGGGCCGGAAATATAATAATAATAATAATAATAATAATAATAATAATAATAATAATAATAATAATAATAATAATTCGTGTGGCTATTTCTAGCCGAGTGCAGCCCTTGTATGGCAGACCCTCCGATGAGGGTGGGTGGCATCTACCATGTGTAGGTAACTGCGTGTTATTGTAGTGGAGGATAGTGTTATGTGTGGTATGTGAGTTGCAGGGATATTGGGGACAGCACAAACACCCAGCCCCGGGCACTGGAATTAACCGATGAAGGTTAAAATCCCTGACCCGGCCGGGAATCGAACCCGGGACCCTCTGAACGAAAGTCCAGTACGCTGACCATTCAGCCAGCGAGTCGGACATAATAATAATAATAATAATAATAATAATAATAATAATAATAATAATAATAATAATAATAATTAATAATAATAGCCTGTCTTGTGGGCATGATCGTTAAAGTGACAGGTATTAATAGTCTTACGCCGTGGTTGACCAGTTCGAATCCCGTTGGTGCCAAAAACCTCTTCGCAGTGTTCATATGAATTCTAAAAGTCGGAAGAAATTTTTCTTTCTTTCTTAATCTGGTTACCCTCCAGGGTTGGTTTTTCCCTCGGACTTAGTGAGGGATCCCACCTCTATCGCCTCAAAGGCAGTGTCCTGGAGAGTGAGACTTTGGGTTGGAGGATAAGACTGGGAAGGAGGACCAGTATCTCGCCCAGGTGGCCTCACCTGTTATGCTTAACAGGAGCTTTGTTGGGAATCGGAAGGGATAGAAAAGGAAGAGGGAAGAAGCGGTCGTGGCCTTAAGTTAGGTACCATCCCGACATTTGTCTGGAGGAGAAATAGGGGAAACCACGTAAAACCTCTTAGAGGATGGCTGAGGTGTGAGTCGGAAGCCACCCCTCTACTCAGTTGTTCTCCCAAGGTTGAGTGGCCCCTTCCAGACCTCGTACCACTTTTCAAATTTCTTGGCAGAGCCGGGAATTGAACCCGGACCTCTACACGACAGACGCGGACGGCGGAAGAAATTCCATGTCGTACGATGTCGGAATATAGAACAGAGAGGCCAACATCGTAAGAACATAGACTTTTCTTCCACCGTTCAGAATTCCTACTCCCTTTGCCAAGTTTGGACTACGATCAGTGGTATGTCGTGAAATTTCATATAACACAGAGGTCTCACGTTGTGGTTTACTTACAGAAACGGGTAATAGGCCTACAGGTCTATGTAAAGTACACATACACACATATATATACACTTGTGAGTATAACACGTTAAATAACAGTATGTATGCCTGGGCACACCCGAGCAACACTTTGACTGAATGGTCGGCGTGAAGGCATTCTGTTCAGAGGGTCCCGGGTCGAAACGTTTGAGATAGTGAAGGTGAAATCGGCCGTAACACCACGACGGGAAAGAGTCGAGAAAAGTCACGTGGTGCTTGAAATGGGGGCGCGAGTCTAAGAATTGATCGACAGTAGTACGCTAATGTACGCAGTGTTACCTGCACTGTCATGAACTTGTTGACTGCAGTACGTAAGTGTACACTGTTGCCTACATCGTAGGCATCATTCCACGAGCTTACTTACGGTAGAACATTTTGATTCTTATTTCATTAGAAATAAAATCTTCCTTTCACTTTTTTATTGGATATAATACGTGCACTGAGTACAGACATATCAGAATAGCTTTAGCTTGACATAGACCGCATGATGTTTCTGTCAGAAGAGCTACATAAAAGTAGAGGCAAGTTGGTAAATAACCCTGCAATTTATGCAACCTTTCCAATACAATTATTGCACCATGATGTCTAGTCCAAGAAAAATCTACTGTTCCAGCCCTTCAGGTAAGGAACTCATTGTAGAAAACATCCTAGGGATATGAGTTAGGAATTTTAGATGGGTAAAATATAATAAATTATGAGAATATATTCTTTATTTTATCGTAAAAATTACAATCCTTTTCTTAATCATCGGGTCGATTAGATCGGCATTTTGCCTTTCCTACCGCTACGATCGCTAATGTGATGCAATGCAGAGTTTCACTTAAGCCCCTATAAATACATTCGGTGTGGACATTCTTCAAAAAATAAAAAAATAAAAGCACCTCAGGGCTTTGGACCAAGGAACACATTACATGAAGTATTATGTAAATAAGTTGATTTGGCTAGGATTTGAATAAAAAAGAAGACGAGTAAGAAACACACAATTTTAGGCCGTTTTCCGGAACTGCATTTAGGCTGGACGTGATTTTCTAAATTTGCTTCTTTTTTGGTTTCATAGAGCTCACAGATTGAAACCTTTCCGGGCCCTTCAACTTTCGGCACAATTGAGGAAATTGCTTAATTTGACCGTTTTCATAGTACGGCGACCCCTCCGTACTTTGTCTGCTAAGAATTGTTTTTGACGTTAAAACGTACGTAATTCATGTTTAAACGTGTCTTCCCTAGTGTAGTGCTCCCTCGCCTTTCAGCTTCACTACCTGTCTCATTCCGCCGCCCGCTGGCGGTACGGTAACTCTCTTTCTGTTGGTCTTGCCAACTTGTTGTTTACCTCGTATCATATGATGCTGTTTACTTTTTCATTAGACTTTCCCCAACTTCTTCTGCTTCTCCATCATTTTTCTAGACTTTTCCCTGATTGCCTTGGGCGACGGCAGTCAAGTATTCCATTAGATGGCCTTCCTGCTGCTTGACACGACACCCAAGTGCTTTCCGGTCATGGGACATCGAGGGAAAATAATTTTTAAAAATAAAGCTCTCCTTGTCCTTGCTTAACGCGAGCTCAAGGCTACCAGTCACTTCCATGATGAATTGAGGGTAGTAATAATAATTTCGTGTGGCTATTGCTAGCCGAGTGCAGCCCTTGTAAGGCAGACCCTCCGATGAGGGTGGGCGGCATCTGCCATGTGTAGGTAACTGCGTGTTATTGTGGTGGAGGATAGTGATATGTGTTGTGTGTGAGTTGCAGGGATGTTGGGGACAGCACAAACACCCAGCCCCCAGGCCACTGGAATTAACCAATGAAGGTTTAAATCTCCGACCCGGCCGGGAATCGAACCCGGTACCCTCTGAACCGAAGGCCAGTACGCTGACCATTCAGCCAACGAGTCGGACATTGAGGGTAGTGCAATATTTGTATAAACGACGGACTTCCAGAGCTATGCTGGAAATTCATTAGATGAAATTATAATACAGTAGCTATACCACGAGAGAGAATTAGAACTGAAAAATTAGTATGAAAGTTAGGGTTCCTTTAAGAAATAGCAGAAATGGACGAGGAAGAGAAGGAATTATTGAAGATGAAGGAGGATTATTTATATGATTAGCATACAACAGACTAAAGGACAGTAAGAGGAGGGGATTTTCTGGAAGGAGACAAATGGAGATCAGGAGGAGACAGCTTTCTTCGATGGCACATAGGCTTCGTCATAGGAATGTATTGATGG
The DNA here is from genome assembly GCF_040414725.1 of Anabrus simplex. Classification (NCBI taxonomy): domain Eukaryota; kingdom Metazoa; phylum Arthropoda; class Insecta; order Orthoptera; family Tettigoniidae; genus Anabrus; species Anabrus simplex. The sequence continues at coordinate 78,605,055 of NC_090275.1, read as the reverse complement.
AAATTTTGGAGGGTAAAATACCAGGAAAATGCCCTCGTGGAAGACCAAGAAAGACATTAATGATGCCATTTCTTGTGAACACTGGATGCAGGAGCTATGCAGACGCAAAACGTACTGCATAGGATCGACCCAGTAGGAGAAGACTCATCACAGGGGCGAGCCAGTCATTAGAGAAGAGATAAGAAGCTGCTGTTTCTGTACAGACAGACAGACAGACAGACAGACAGACGGACAGACGGACAGACAGACGGACAGACAGACGGACAGACAGACGGACGGACGGACGGACAGACGGACAGACAGACGGACAGACAGACGGACAGACAGACGGACAGACAGACAGACAGACAGACAGACAGACAGACAGACAGACAGACTTACTTACTTACTTACTTACTTACTTACTTACAGGGAAGAGAGAAAGATAGGGAGAAATGGGAGACATAAAACACAGATAGGTCTTATGGTGATGATGGGACAGGAAAGAGCTAGGATTGGGAAGGAAAAGGCCGTGGCCTTAATTAAGGTACAGATCTAGTATTTTCCTGGTATGTAATTGGGAAAGCACGTAAACATAATTTCTGGGCTGCCGACAGTGGGGTTCGAACCCACTATCTCCCGAGTAGGCCTACTGGATACTGGCCGCAATTAAGCGACTGAAGCTATCGAGCTCGGTCATAAAACCTTTAAGGAGAGAGAGAGAGAGAGAGAGAGAGAGAGAGAGAGAGAGAGAGAGAGAGAGAGAGAGAGAGAGAGAGAGAGAGAGAGAGAGAGAGAGAGAGAGAGTGTGTGTGTGTGTGTGTGTGTGTGTGTGTGTGTGTGTGTGTGTGTGTGTGTGTGTGTGTGTGTGTGTGTGTGTAACATTTTAAGGAAAGAGAGAGACAGGCAGACAGACAGAAATAACTATTAGGAAAAAAGAGTAAGAAAGGAAGAAAGAGAGAGAAATGACATTTTTAAGGGACTTAACTTTTAGCAAAGCAAAGGCCCTTGGAGGAGTAGAAGGTAAAGGCTACCACCATTGTTAACCTCGGCACGTGATGGTGTAGAGTGGTTAGCTCTACGCCCGGCCGCATTTGCCCCCAGGAATTAACCTGGTACTCATTTTTTGTGTAGGCTGAGTGAACCTCAAGGCCATATGCACCTCCGGAAGTGGAAATCTCATTTCTTAAATTTTATGACTTCCTGACGGGGATTCGAACCCACGTCCTTCCGGGCGAACCGAGCACGCCTTTACCGCCACGGCCAGGCAGCCCCTCTTAACTTTTAGGAGGGAGAGAGATATATATATAGAGAGACGTAACTGTTTAGAGGAGAGATAAGGAGACATAAGATTTTACAGGGAAGAGAGAAAAAGAGTGAGCGAGGAGTGACATTTTGAAGTGAAGAGAGAGATTGAGAGAGAGATGATGATATTTTTTAAGGAAAGAAAGGGAAATAAGTAACTTTTAGGAGAAATAAAGTAAAGAAAAGACGTAGTGTTTAGCGGCGGATGGGGGGACAAAGACAGAGAGAAATAAATGATTTCGGGGAACGAGAGAAATAGTGTGTGTGTGAGAGAGAGAGAGAGAGATCTGGGGTTTTCAATGGAAAATGGAGTTATTTTAACTATAAATTCGTAAAACATCAACAGATGTTTTATGGAGCGAGTTTCGCAATATATGATGCACTAATTTAACCAGGAAATTATAATTTTCTTTCTGGAGTGAAAATCGAAATATGTCAAAATTTTCGATTTTTAGGATTCCAAGGACTCGTGTGGGACAAGATTCCGACACCTCGGCGTCTCGTCATATCCACACCAATCGAAGGAACGTCATGTAGGTTGATGTGGTTGTTTTGCACAGCAGCAATTTCTTTACAACCTCTTCATAGGGAGCGGAAGGGCTTGCGTCTATAGGGTTAGTGTCGAGATCGTCTAGTGATCAGATAAAAACAACCCCTCTTGACTGTAATGCAGTCTACCTGCCACTAGACTACCCTCCAGAAGGTATCAAGCCATATGGCCACTGATGGAACTGGCCGATAATAATCTGAAGTCTGGCGAGGATAATCGAAACGAAGTAAAAAACCCACTTCAAGTAGTGGTAGAGCTCTTCAGAACAACCCTTTTGAGGGCCTTTTCGCAGAATAAACTCTCATCTATTGTTCAATTAGAATTCATTTGCTCTGCTGAATCCTAGATAATTATCGTTCTGTAGAAGGGCTCTTTGGATTGACCCACACATTTGTTCAGGACAATGCCTTATCTAAATGTACTCTAGGAAAAACTTTTTCCGCTGTTATCAGGCTCGAAAATCTTTCTACGTTCACGCATTCGGATAAACTGAAATTTAGTAGGTGTTGGAAGGAGCCTTTCGGGATTTTACGCACGGTGCCATACGGGTTATATGAGGCTATCAGCGCAGTCGATCACTGCCCAGGCAAAACTACTGGACATAAATAAATGAAGTTTTGTGGATAATTTTTTTTGTTTCAGCGAAGGTGCTCACTAAGGAAGGGGTTATTCTACAAACATTCCACCTCTGGTCTTACGCAAAGTGCAGATTTAGTAACTCCAGCTCGCAAAGCTAACTTCAGCAACTGATGAAGTGACCACGTGGCGAGATATCGAATTGACATGAAAATCCACAGCCTGTTTTCCAGTCATTCGACCGGGTGAGGAATGGAATGATTGAAGCCCCCATCTAGCGGCGATGATAGAAATTGTGACGGCTGCCGAAGCCTGTCGCACTCCTCTGTGGCAATGATTAATGATGACAGATGAAATGAAATGTTAATGGAGAGTGTTGCTGGAATGAAAGATAACAGGGAAAACCGGAGTACCCGAAGAAAAACCTGTCCCGCCTTCGCTTTGTCCAGCACAAATCTCGCAGATAGGGAATCTGCCACCTGGGGACTGCCCTAAATACAGATCAGTAGTGATTGATTGATTGATTGATTGATTGACTTTAATCTCCACACATGGAGTGACCGGGATTTGAACCACGGTATCCAGCGGTGAGACGCCGGAGCGCTGTCACCTAAGCCACGGAAGATCTAGATATTGAATTATTTTTCGAATTATTTATCAGTACTAATAACCCTCTAATATTTCCGACCACCCTGTATAAAAATTTATAAATGTCTTTATAACATTCAACCCCCAAAACAGAGCATTTCTCCATTACTGTTCGACGTACGAAAGCAAAATTTAACAGGTCGCTTCTGCGTCCTAGATTTTAAAAATGTGTAATCGTTTCTCGAAACCCGTTTGAAGTACGAACTGAGGGTGTATTTTACAGGCTGAGCCCACAGTAGACATTCCAAAATTAAAAACTTAGAAATATAATTTCCGTGAGCATCTGTGGCTTAGACGGCAGCGCACCGGCCTTTCACCAATGGGTTCTATAGTTCAAATTCCGGTCACTCCTTGTGAGATTCGTGCTGGTCAAAGCGAAGACGGGACAGGTTTTTCTACAGTTATTTTGGTTTCTCCTGTCATCTCTCATTCCAGGATCATTCTCCAAAAACATTTCATTTTCATCTGTCACTCATTAATCATTGCCCCAGAAGTGTGCGACAGGCTTCGGTAGCCTGTACAATTCGTATCGTTATCGCTAGATGAGGGTTTCATTCATTCCATCCCGGATCCGGTCGAATGACTCGAAAAAGTGTGTGGATTTTCATTTTTCAAAGATAATTTCCAGTTTAAAACCTCAGCAAAGCACGGGCATCTTGCTGGTCTACCTATAATAGTCCTTTCTGGCATCGGAATGCGGTTCACCAAGAGGTTATTGAGCTCTCACATCGTCAATATTAGCTGCCTCTGTGGATCCGAGGTAGAGTGTCGGCCTCCGGATCCCAAGATAGCGGGTTCAAACCCGGCAGAGGTAGTCGGATTTTTGAAGGGCGGAAAAAAGTCCATTCGACACTCCATGTCGTACGACGTCGGCATGTAAAAGATCTCTGGTGATACATTTGGTATTTACCCGACAAAATTAATTAAATCTCAGCCATAGACGCCCAAGAGAGATCCGGTTTACTCTGTCTCTGCCATCTAACGGACCTAGAGTAAAACGGAACGTCGAAATTGACGAGCAGACAGCCAGATGGCGTCAAATCGAAATGTCTGCACACGGTAGCTGAGGCCATACGATTATTATTATTATTATCGTCAATATTGGCGGCGGACGGCGTTAGCCTCTGTAGACACCGAGTTTAGGTACATAAGCTGGTATTATAGGCGTATGTCGCACTTCATTCGAAAATATTGCTTAGGCTGCTACATCGCTGATAGCCACATAGCCTATATAGTAACGTTTCAACGGATACTGTGTCCGGCATTCTCAAGGACAACAATCTCTCCAAAGATCAATAGGGGACTACCTGCAATTGAGGAGTGTCTGTTCCACTTCAAGGAACAACTCAGTATTTCGCACACATGCATTGCAGTACTTGAATACTATTGAATGACATCAGCAATCCACACTATTCGATGGGAATGACAACATTTCCACTAAGAAACGTAAAGTTTCTGTTATCCATTCAGTAAAACGTGTTAAATAATTCAGAAACTTTCGTGTTTCATTTTGAGCAGTGTTCTAGGGTTTTATGACTTTCCCTGTTCATTGAGTTTCTGAAAATAGTATTTAAAACCTATCTTCAAGTCTTCATTTATTGTATCATCCCCTACAGCAGTCTCATGGGAACGAGCGTGTTTCACACGCTGCCGACATAGTAAGCAGCATTTTGCACGGTCCACTGCTAACACAAAAAAGAACTGCTGTTCTTCCTACTGGGACTCTAGTTACCGAACTGGATAGCTGCAGTCACTTAAATGCGATCAGTATCGAGTATTCGGGAGATAGTTGGTTTGAACTCCACTTTCGGCAGCCCTGAAGATGGTTTCCCATTTTCACACCAGGCAAATGCTGGGGTTGCACCCTAATTAAGGCCACGGACGCTTCCTTATTACTCCTAGTCCTTTTCTATTCCATCATCGTCATAAGACACATCTGTTTCGGTGCGACGTAAAGCAATTCGTAAAAAAAAAAAAAAAAAAAAAAAATGAATAGAAAATGGGACCCTGCAGTTAAATTGGGCGAGACATGAATATGTCTTATGACTGGGGGTCATTGGAAAATTGTCCTGCTCCATGACTAAATGGTCAACATGCTGGCCTTTAGCCCAGGGGGTCCCAAGTTCAATTCCAGGCCGGGTTGGAGAATTTAACCTTCATTGATTAATTCCAGTGGCTGGGGTGCTGGGTGTGTGTGCCGTCTTCAGCATGAGAATTCATCGCAGTTTAGGGATCCATCCTCATAGAAGCGCAGGTCGCCTATACGGCGTCAACTCGAAAGACCTGCACCAGGACTTTTCAGTGGCTACACCCCGTTATTATATCCGAAAATTTGTGTAACGTATGTTGTTGTTTGAGTCATCAGTCCATAGACTGGTTTGATGCAGCTCTCCATGCCACCCTATCATGTGCTAACCTTTTCATTTCTACGTAACTATTGCATCCTACATCTGCTCTAATCTGTTTGTCATATTCATACCTTGGTCTACCCCTACCGTTCTTACCACCTACACTTCCTTCAAAAACCAACTGAACAAGTCCTGGGTGTCCTATCGTTCTATCTCTTCTTCTCGTCAAATTTAGTCAAATCGATCTCCTCTCACCAATTCGATTCAGTATCTCTTCATTCGTGAGTCGATCTATCCATCTCACCTTCAGCATTCTTCTGTAACACCACATTTCAAAAGCTTCCATTCCCTTTCTTTCTGAGCTAGTTATCGTCCATGTTTCACTTCCATACAATGCCACGCTCCACACGAAAGTCTTCAAAAACATCTTTCTAATTCCGATATCAATGTTTGAAGTGAGCAAATTTCTTTTCTTAAGAAAGCTCTTGTCCGCCTCTATGGTGTAGTGGTTAGCGTGATTAGCTGCCCCCCCGGAGGTCCGGGTTCGATTCCCGGCTCTGCCACGAAATTTGAAAAGTGGTACGAGGGCTGGAACGGGGTCCACTCAGCCTCGGGAGGTCAACTGAGTAGAGGTGGGTTCGATTCCCACCTCAGCCATCCTGGAAGTGGTTTTCCGTGGTTTCCCACTTCTCCTCCAGGCAAATGCCGGGATGGTACCTGACTTAAGGCCACGGCCGCTTCCTTCCCTCTTCCTTGTCTATCCCTTCCAATCATCCCCATCCCCCGCAAGGCCCCTGTTCAGCATAGCAGGTGAGGCCGCCTGGGCGAGGTACTGGTCATTCTCCCCAGTTGTATCCCCCGACCAAGAGTCTGAAGCTCCAGGACACTGCCCTTGAGGCGGTAGAGGTGGTATCCCTCGCTGAGTCCGAGGGAAAAACCGAACATGGAGGGTAAGCAGATGATAATGATGATGATGATGATGATGAAGAAAGCTCTTCCTTGCTTGTGCTAGTCTGCATTTTATGTCCTCCTTACTTCTGCCATCGTTAGTTATTTTACTACCCAAGTAACAATATTCATCTACTTCATTTAAGACTTCATTTTCTAATCTAATATTTCCTGCATCACCTGCCTTCGTTCGACTGCACACCATTACTTTTGTTTTGGACTTATTTATTTTCATCTTGTACTCCTTACCCAAGACTTCATCCATATCATTCAGCAACTTCTCGAGATCTTGTGCAGTCTCAGATAAAATAACAATATCATCGGCAAATCTCAAGGTTTTGATTTCTTCTCCTTGGACTGTGATTCCCTTTCCAAATTTCTCTTTGATTTCCTTTACTGCCTGTTTTATGTAAACATTGAAAAGGAGAGGGGACAAACTGCAGCCTTGCCTCACTCATGTTAGCTCATGTACACGCACTGGTACATATGACACTATATGCTGTGTGCTCGCAGGATGAAAAGTCCAGCGAAAGCAAGCCAAATATAATATTTTTTTTGTAGTGGTTTAAACGTTGCACTAACACACCTAGAGATGGGAAAGGGATGGGATTGGGAAGCTGGTGGCCGTGGTCTTGATTAAGTTACAGCCCCAGCATTTACCTGGTCTGATATCAGTTAATGCCTTAACATAACTCACTCTCACCTGTCATATTTAACTGATGCCCAAAAAGTGTCATATCATTACAACACATCTCCGACTCGTTGGCTGAATGGTGAGCGTACTGGCCTTCGGTTCAGACGTTCGCGGGTTCGAATCCCGGCCGGGTCGTGGATTTTAACATTCATTGGTTAATTAAAGTGGCTCGGGGGCTGGGTGTTTGTGCTGTCCCCAACATCCCTGCAACTCAAACACCACACATAACAAAATAATACGCAGTTACCTACACATGGCAGATGCCACCCGCCCTCAACGGAGGATCTGCCTTACAAGGGCTGCAGTCGGCTAGAAATAGCCACACGAAATTATTATTACAACATATTTCCAGTTAATTAGTACCTCAACCTTTCGGAGAGTATTTTCATTTCCGGAGCTGTACACGCATGATTTTGTTATACCTGATTCTTTAGACGTCTCGCAAAAACTTCTCTGTTCTAGGTTATTATAACTAAATTTAACTTGACACTGCTACACGGGAAGGCATTTTGAATAAGATATAGAGTAGTATTTGATAATGAGGTTATTCCATCCATTCAGGACTCTATATCAGAGAATGTTGTGTGTCAACTGAGCGCGTGTCCAGTCAACAAGTTTGTTGTATAAACACATCTCGTTTGGATGAGGAGTAAGAACGTGCTGTACCACGTGTGTCGGGTCATGCAGCTCGACCAGTTCCTGCGAGCGGTCCAGCACGTGCTATGCGTATACATTATTAGTAGTAGAGGTAGGGCAAGAAAGAGATGCATGAATCTGAGCAGAGAAAGAAGAAGGAAATGAGAAGAAGGAAGGAAGCGAAGAAATAGACGAAGTAATAGAGGAAAACGTAGAAATGAAAGAAAGAAAGAAAGAAAGAAAGAAAGAAAGAAAGAAAGAAAGAATAATAATATTATTGGCTTTAAAAAACAAAGTCACCTCCGTACAGGCCATGAAGGCCCTTGGAGGAGTGGAAGGTAAAGGCTTCCACCATTGTTAACCTCGGCACGTGATGGGGTAGAGTGGTTAGTTCTACGCCCGGCCGCCTTTGCCCCCAGGAATTAACCTGGTACTCATTTTTGGTGTAGGCTGAGTGAACCTCAGGGCCATATGCACCTCCGGAAGTGGAAGTCTCGTTTCTTAAATTTTACGACTTCCTGACGGGGATTCGAACCCACGTCCTTCCGGGCGAACCGAGCACGTTTTTACCGCCTCGGCCAGGCAGCCCCTATTATTGGCTTTAGGTCCCACTAAATACTTTTTTAACGGTTTTTGGAGACGCCGAGGTGTCGGAATTTAGGACCGAAGAAGTCCTTTTTTACGTGCCAGTAAATCTACAGACACGAGGCCGGCGTATTTTAGCACCTTCAAATACCACCGGACTGAGCCAGGATCGAATCTGCCAAGTTGGGGTCAGAAGGCCAGCACCTCAACCGTCTGAGCCACTCAGCTCGGCGAAAGAAAGAAAGAAAGAAAGAAAGATAGAAAGAAAGGCAGAGAAACGATGGGTGGAAAGAAAGGTGGGGAGAACGAATGAAGGATGATGGGACGACATAGACGAAGTAGGAGAGGAAGATAATACGAGTGAAACTAAGAAAGAAAGAAAGAAAGAAAAAAAGAAAGATGAAAATAGAAGGGTCAAAGGAAACGTGCGAAGAATAAATACATAAAGAAGGAAGGAAGTAAGGAAGGACGATGGGAAGAATAGACGAAATAAGAGGGGAAAGAAACGGAAGGAATAATGAAGAAAATAGGTGGATAAAGGAAAGATGGGATGAATAAATTCAGGAAGGAATGACGATGGGAAGAAATAGATGAAGTAAGAGAGGAAAAATGAACGAAAGAAAGGAAGAAATAAAGACGGAAATAGAAGGGTCAAAGGACGGGTGGGAAAAAAGGACGGATGGACGGGTGGGTAGGTGGATGGATGTATGGATGACCGTGTGTTGTGTGTTGCTGGGCTGCCAGTCCGAGAATTTAAGGATGTACCTGGGTACAAAGTTTCGAGAAGTTTATAAACGAGACTTCCGTCCTTGCAGGCCTGGAATTCACTCAGTTTGTAACAGAGCTAAGTAATACGTGAATTCCAGACGATGAAGCCGACTGGGTGTAGAGATAACCACTCTGTTTCATTCAGTATCAAAGTAACGAAGGCATTAACATACATACACACGTACAAAAATCTCCAGTACTCGTACGGATATGTATTTCACTTTACAGTTTGTCAAAGTTGATACGTTTACAGTCTTCAGAATAACGTGGAAAAGGGAGGTGCACGATACTGCAGTCACTTCCGGTATCCGGCTTCTACCAACTTTAAAACATACCATCACAAATAATTTCAATATATATAAAATAATTATTTAGATACCAGAAGGTGAGACTGCCTGAATACATCTATCGATTCATTCTTGAATGATATCGATTCTTTCATGGATGGCAACAGTTATTTGAATGATGGGCAATGAGCTAAATCTTTTACAGTGCTAAATTTTTTTGCGTATTTCGATTTAGTGCTCTTTTTATTTTGCTATGGATATGTATTTCTACTTATGAAGGGTACGTAAAAATAAAAATCTTTGCATTCGTACATAAAATCATGGATATGTTTTGGTCCTAGAAGACAAGAGAGCGAGTACAGATTCTTTCGTTGTTCCCCTCTTAGTAGCCTCTTACGGCATGCAGGGAGTACAGATAATGTGTCCTTTGACTCTACCCACAGGGAAGGAAAGGAGTTCCGATGAATAGGAAGAAAAACGAGTGTATCCACAAAATAATGGTAAGGCTCATGAACTGTGAGGAAATGAAAGACATTCTAGGTATCCTACATGCAATAATAATAATAATAATAATAATAATAATAATAATAATAATAATAATAATAATAATAATAATAATAATAATAATAATGAGTCCCTCAAGGCTCTGTACTTAAACCTCTTCTTTTCACATTCTTTGTGAATGGCATGACATCGAATTAAAGATATATGCATTATTATTATTATTATTATTATTATTATTATTATTATTATTATTATTATTATTATTATTATTATTATTATTATTATTACCCAACCCTGTGGTGTAGAGGTAGCGTGCCCGCCTCTTATTCCAAAGCCCTGGGTTCGTTCTCCGGCCAGTTTAAGGATTTTAATTCTGTACTGAGGAGAAGAACGGGGTTCACTTGATACGAGATTTTCTCAAGATGTTAGTTACAAGAAGAAAGCGCACAGTGAGAAGATGACGCTACTGACCTAGTATACGTAGACAAACACCGGTTCCCATGCTTGCAGTAGCCTCTGGAAATTGATTTCGCTAATGCCAGATAGAACCTCAGCCCAGAAAGCATGTAGTCATCTATGCAAAAGCAACAGAAATGCATCTGAAGCACAAAGTTGGTTATGTGAGATTTTGAACACAAAAATTATCATTCATTTTGCGGCTGATAGCCAAGGGCCGTAGCCGTGTTGAAACACCGTGAGATCTCCGAAGTTAAGCAACATTGGGCGTGGTCAGGAGTTGGATGGGTTGCCACGCGCTGTTGGTGGGGGGTAAGGGAATGGAGGAGCGGAAAGGAACTGCCCACCCTACCGCACGTAAACTCCGGCTCAGGAACGCCTCTGCAGAGGTTCGGACCTGCCTTCGGGCAGAATAACCCTTACCTTACCTTGCGGCTGATCAGTGCTGTGTATAGCCACCTCGGGCTCTGAGGAATGTTTGAACACGACGGCACGTAATCAGCACGTGGATAGCAGTTTCGGTAAGTAGTTGAATGATAGCAGGAGGCTTAGGACGATGGGGATTTTTTCTCTTCAGTTCACGTCATGCATGTTCAAGATTGTTCATGTCCGGAGACTATGTCGGCCACATCATTCACTGTATGTCATGCATTTGAAGGAACTGACTGTCCACTCTGGCTCAGTGGTCACCGGCATTATCATCCACTAATGTAAAGCCCCTCGCCCACAACGGCAGAAAATTCTCAACTACAGGTTGGAGGCTGTTGTCTCTGTAAACTGTTACCGTGGATACGAATGAGAAGCGAACATCGAACTAACACGATCCCACTCCAACAAATATCGGAACTTCTTTACTGAGATGGCGCTCCAGGATGACGGTCTCGTTCCATTTCTCACCGGATCGTATACAGACACTAAAGCTCCTGTTCTATGGATGCAAAGTTATGATGACCTCATCAGAAAAGAGTGTTCGCTTCTACTCATCCTGATACCATGGGATATGAGTTCCTATCCACCTCAGCTGGGCTGCCTTGTGGTACGGGTTTGATACAAGCCTCATTGGTGAAAGAGATGAGTCCCTCAAGGCTCTGTACTTAGACCTCTTCTTTTTGAATTCTTTTTGAATGACATGACATATCGAATTTAAGATATATGAAAATACTATATGTACGCTGACGACCTTCAACCCTACATAAATAAAGAAATTATATATGATATCAGTCCTCCGTCGTGCAGCCGATTTGACACTGTCTGATCTGACACATTAATTCCAGTTGTCATCGTAAGATCCTGCCTGGTAGGACAAGGCGCCAGTAGCTGTGGGTCTACAAGCTTTGAAACGAACAAATTCTGATCCTCCCTACGAGTTGTTTCACATTGATCTGTTGCCATTCAGGAATCGTTTTCCGCTCCCTAAATTTTTTCCTGACTTTGGAGACAACACTGTGAGTTTAATACGAGCAGTGGCATCCACTTGGCGCCGTCTTTCTTGTAGGAATGTCACAATTCGAATGCAGTCACTAGCAGAATTGGGTATTCTTGCCATGTTTGCCTCAGTTCTACACGTGCTGTCTATACATCATCGAGCTTACAAGTGATGTCAAACTGACCGACATGAGAAATACCTCCTATTGGACGTTTATCGAACCTGATTTATGTTTAGCATCACTGTGTGTCTCAGACATTCGCCTACAGTGCCTATTACGTAGGCCAGCCAGAAATTCAGTTTCGCTATTTCTTTTGTTGTGAAGTAAACGTTTTTAGCGGGAAATATGAGCATGCGCGACAGATCAATGCGGTAGCACACATATACCGGCGGGAAAAGTCTCGCCTGGTGTCAGAACCGCAGCAGCGGTGGCGCGAAAGAGCGGTCTGTGTTAAAGTTTCTACGGAATTTGCGATGGGCAATTCAAAACAAGAGGCAGGAACGCTTAGTGCAAGTGTTGCGCTGATCCATGGCAATGCTCGCCCCACATACGGCTCGACGCTCAGCAACTGTTCTGCAGGAGTTTTTGGTTATCCACCGCGCAGTCCTTTTCTTACACCTCAAGAAATTCCTGTCCTCTGTCAGCATTTTTACACGTAGGAAGACCTGAAGACGAATGTTACACGCTGGTTCCATTCCCAGGCGGAAAACTTCTACGACACCGGCATACAAAATTTGATCCCACGATATGACAAATGTCTCATTTCTGGTGGTGATTAAGTCGAAAAATAGCTCCAGCATTGCTGTATCGGTTGCCAAGAAAATGTTTCATGTAACTATGTTGTCTTTTTTATAAAACAAATTGGGACATTTACTTTCTGGACGGCCCTCGTATAAACCTGTTTGAAGTACCGTGACAGACACCGTGACTGGGGGGTCATCTGAAAATTTGCATAACGCGACGGAAGTGACGTAGGTCTTGGTTGCAAAAGATTCTGTGACTATGGATTTGCACAAATAGAGCGTGTTGAAATTGAAACTGTACCATCATTGACGTCACATTAGTCGCCCGTAGGCGTTTTGTCGCCAAAAATGCTGCAGTTATCAATATTTGAGTTTCATTTATTCAAAGAAATATTAATGATCATTAGCTTTTCGCAATGGCAAAAGTTTTTTTAAACTATATTCTTAACCTCGAAGAGGATTTCACGTACAGTACCGGTCAAAAGTTTAGGACCACATTAAAAAATCATGAAGTTCCATCTACAACCTAAAATTTTGCTACTAGACCTCTGTATTTTTTTCCTGAGCTCTCGCATCTAATATGATATACGCCGCATGATTTCAGTGATTTACGCCAAGTAGTGTATAAGTTATACATTTTTAACTATGGAAGGTCACGTCAGAAAGTCAACATTTTTGGAAATATTATGTACTATATTCTCTTTTTTTATAGACCTAGCAGTAGTTGGAGGTCAGTTTGGTATAAATAGAAAAATTCCGAAAAAATGCGGCACCGACTTTTGTGCTTTTATTTTTTGTTTCAAATCAACTCTAAAAAGGTCAGTTTTTCCTTGTTCTTGTCATAGGTCTCAGTGTGAGCTATCGTCATCAGAAATGTTTTCTTGGTTGCCATCCACAAAGTGCAAATGGAACTATCAGGACAGATAAGTTTCATGCCGATAGCTCGTCCTGAGACCTTGGGCCATACATGACAAAGGCAAAGAAAAATCAACCATTTTGGCCCTGGTTCGAAAAAAATTAATCACGCCAAAAAAAGGTGCCGCATATTTTCGGAAGTTTTATATTTATACTAAAATGGCCCCCACCTATCTCTAAGTCTACAAAAAAATCTTGGCGGTGATACTTGCAACCAATTAGAGTGTACAGTATATTATATAACCAAAATTTTTGTTTTTTTGTTGTGACCGTCCAAGAGTTAAAAATTCATAACATACACATTATTTCGACTAACTCAATGAAATCAGACGACATATATCCTATTAGATGTGAGAGCTCAGAAAGAAAATTACAGATATCTCTTGGCACAATTTTAGGTTCTAGATGACATTTCGTGATTTCTTTACGTGGTCCTAAACTTCTGACCGGTACTGTAGTATATTTCTATGATTTAGTTTTCATTTTGTATTTTAGGCATAATAATGTGTGAGAATCAAATGAAGGGGATTTTAAGGCATCCGAATTTATAAGGGATAAGCATTAATTCTATTGGAAGGTTGTTGGATTCAATGTTTGGTAAATTTTTCTATATTTCGTGCAGAAATGTTTTTTTATTTTAATTATGTGACTACAGGAGAATCATTTTATTAATGCCATCTTAAGAGCTTAAGTTCTTTTATGAGCATTATATTATCTAAATAACTCTAAATAACTTCGTCATAGTATGAAGAAAATTATTGTACATTACACATATGAAATTTGTTCATATGCTCATTTAGAAACATCTCAAAGTACGACCTTACTTTTGGGCAATGTAAAAATAAATATATTTTAAATAAAGTTTCATACTGAAAGAACGATTTTCAGAGGTTTGAAAACTGAGCCCCGTTGCTAAAGAAGAGGGTGAGCCTCGAGATATCGAAGATGGGAGGTGTTGTATGATAAATGATTTTGAAGTCTGGAACATGAAAAATATTGCATGCTCTAGAAACTTGGTGCTGCTTTTGTTTGAGGAAACATCGTATGTTACATCTCTTCAACTACTGTAGATCTCTAATAGATTGTGGAATAATTAAATCTTCCCCCGAAAAGGGGTTCTTTAATGTGCCATTACATCTCCTGACACTGATCTGTCGTACTTTAAGCCCTCGTAAATGCAACGTACAGTAGTACCGGAATTAGGCAAGCACATTAAACCAGAAGGTAAGAGACCAGTCACCTCTGCAACACAGCCGTGCGTGGTGGGAAATGAACAAGAATTGACCCAAGAATTTAAAAAGAAAAGAAAATATAATATTACGGTTTTAAGTGACTGAATATCATCGAGTGGCTTAGCTACTTCTGTGAATAAGAGATTAAAGTGTTTGCCTCTGTACCCGAAAATCGCGGGTTCAAACCTGCCTAAGGTAGTCGGATATTTGAATGCCAGAACAAGGTCTATTCGGTACTCCTGTCGTACCATGTCGGCTTTTTCGAAATCTCTGCAGACGCGTTAGACGTCTTTCGATAAATTAATTATAACTCATTAACAAATCACCCAACAGAGCTCCAATTCCTTTGTCATCTGGTAGAGGAAAACGAAATGCAGACAGCCTGCATGATACCAAATAAAAATGCCTGCTCACAAAGTAGCGTAGATTAATATTAATACGAGGGCTCAACCCCAGAAATTATAGACTGCATCCAAAATTTAGATATACGTATATAGAGGAGTACATTCTAAGACATACAATATATCTCTACCCATACACTAAATAAATAAATAAATAATTAAAATAAATAAAATAAATACATTTACAACAAAAAGAATCTTTCCATTAATGTCAAACTAAGACATTTTGATGCTGTGGTAAAACCAGTGATTCTGTATGGGGTGGAAACAGCAACACTAACTAACCTGGAAAAACTACTAAAGATTAAAAGGAGAATATTAAGGAGTATTTACGGCCCAAGGATGGCAGAGGGAAACTACAGATTACGATCAAATAAGGAGATATACAAAAGAACAGAAGCCCTGGAAACAACAATAAGGAAAAGACGGTTGCGATTTTATGGACACATGGTCAGAATGGATCCAGCAAGGTTAAATAAACACATTTTTAATAAAATATACTACTTGAAGAGCCAGGGGGGATATGCCAAGCAGATGAAGGAAGAACTCAAGAGGTTAGGAATTGCAGATGAAGAATGTCGTGCTAGAGACCAATTCAGGAAAAGATTTTCCAACATAAAAGTTCTTGTGCAAGAAAAGAAAGAGCGCAGAGGGGGAAGATGGACTGAAGAGAGAAGAGTACAACATTCTGAAAGAATACAGGCACTATGGAGAAAGAGGAAGGAAGAATGGATGATAAGAAGGAAGTGAACTGGTTTTGGCGTGGTCCTAAGTTCGGTCGGTTCGCAAGAAGGAAGAAATATGACGATTGTTTCTTTGTTAGTGGTAACTGTTAATTTCGAACGATTCTAAAGATATGCCTGTATGGAACACCTCTAGTCACTTAGTGGAGTCCCTAGGATTCTATTGAACCCGCTGCCAGCGATATCGAAGTCCTGGCGTCCAGCCGTACAACCAGGCCCAAGTCCACTTTTGTGAAACAAATAGCACGCGCAACCTCGTCGAGATGTGAGGAAAGTGACGGAAGAAGGAGAAGAAGAAGAAGACCAAGAAGAAGAAGAAGAAGAATAAGAAGAGGAGGAGGAAGAAGAAGATTAGAGAACAACAGTTGACCAAGTGAGGCTGGACATGATAAATGGAAGTGAGGAGCCTGACACAAGGGTAACCAATGCCAGACTCAGCTAGGGTTCCGTAGTCGCCAATCCACGCTTTAAAGTTCGAGAGCCCTTGGGCCTGGTTGATTTATTTACTGCGCACTACAGGATTTCTAATCCCAGTTACAGTGACAATTGTTTACATGTGTTTATTTTTCAATGTTTCAAATCAGTCTACCGGGCGAGTTGGCCGTGCGGTTAGTGGCGCGCAGCTGTGAGCTTGCATCCGGAAGGTAGTGGGTTCGAGCTCCACTGTCGGCAACCCTGAAGATGGTTTTCCGTTGTTTCCCCATTTTCACACCAGGCAAATGCTGGGGTTGTACTTTAATTAAGGCCACGGCCGCTTCCTTCCCATTCCTAGGCTTTTGCTATGCCATCGTCGCCGTAAGACCTATCTGTGTCGGTGCGACGTAAAGCCAATTCTTAAAAAAAATCAGTCTAATAATCTACTATCTAAACTATTCTAATATTATATTTACAATGAGGAAGAACCAACATTTCATATATAATCTAATTTAATCTTTACAAGAAAGAGTAAATAAAACAAATGTAATTTCGTATCTTAACTTTTACTTTTTTCTAGTTCTAACACTTATGATTAGATTTATGGGATATGATTTAATGTGGAAAGTTTGAAGTACTGTACATTTTGTGGTTCAAATCAGCATCACGAGTTATTTAGAGAGTTTTCACGGAGATGGTGCATTGTTTTGGAAACAAGCCTAGAGGTAACATACACACTAGTCTAAAGAATTATTTTGCTGCACTGCACTGTTATAGACATTGCATAGGCTGTAGAGTGGGGAATTTTTTGTGAACGGTTGTTCTGACTTGTTTTAAATTCTGAAACGTTACATTTGTACTCGCATTAAAGGGTGAAAACTAAGAAGAGGCATAAAACGTCAGGGTTTATCAATAATAAAATTTACAATTTTGTACAAAATTTCATGTCATCCTTTTGTCTCTTCAGTTCCAAGCTTTCTATTTCAAAATTTAGAAGTAATTCGTTGTATCCTATATGTGGGAAATTAGAGATTTTTACAAGTATAAGTGTATTTTAAATATCTCTTTTGGATTTATTCGCTCTGTGCAATATATATTTTGTTTGCTGGATTCCATACAACACTTGCATATTCTACTTTGGGCCTGACGAGAGAAATATAGACGTGTATACAGGTTTCTAGGCATGTAGTCATCTCTTACGACAGGCATGGAATATCATCGATGTTTTCTACCACCCCGTACCCACAGGTGGTAGAGATAATGTCAGATGCTAGTTCAAAGCGTGAAAGACAAAATATAAGTAGAGTACAAAATGTAATCGCAAGAGAGAACAATGAAAAAATAAACATGTGGCAATATGGAGAGAAGTATTAAACAAAGATGGAAATGAGAGGGATAATTTGGTGGTCTATAAGAGTACGATAATAATAATAATAATAATAATAGTAATAATAATAATAATAATAATAATAATAATAATAATAATAATGGCGTGTGGCCTCCGAAGAGGCCTGGTGAAGATCTTTCGTGGTGACGCCGTATAGACGACATGCGTGTCTGTGTGGATGGGTCTCTACGTATGATGAATTTCAATGGTGAAGAAGGCACACGCACCCAAAGCCATTGAAGTTAACCAATGAAGGTTAAAATCCCAGATCCGGCCAGGAATGGAACTCGGGACCTCTTGGAATAAAGGCCATTTAGTGATGGAGACGGAGTTCATAATGATCAAACCATAAAACAGAAAATAAGGAAAATCAATGAATTTTATGCAATAAACATTTGGAAGTGTCACACCGTGTAAAAGACTGTAGAGAAATAAGAATTTTCACTCAAAAACTATAGATGGAAAGTGGAAGAGTAATTAATTGAACCTGAACATTTCACTAGTGTTAAATTATAAAAGAGAAAATGTAAGATACAAGGAAGACCAGCACAACTGTGTGATAGTATGAGAGGAATGTGGGGATGAAATCGATAGAAGACGAAAACAGAGAAGATGCATGTGATTAATCGTAAGGATATGCATGAGAAGCTTGTATCCTAGACTTTGTAACGTTCCAGACGTTACAGTGTAATTATGTTAATTTTATTATGTGTAATTAATTCAGGAATTTAACGTCATGTTTAATCATTTGCTCACTATCATTTCATTACTTTGTAACTACGACTTGTAAACGAGGGCTGAATATCCTAATATTCACTTAGATTCTTGCGACATTCGTTTAAATTTAACTTGCAGTAGATTTCCTCTATCTTGCCACATCACCGAGGAAGAAGGAAGGACAAATTTAGACACCAAGTTCTGGGAAAAGCGAGCACGTGTTCAAGCGTTCTAACGTAAGCTACCGTATTTCGACCAGAATTATTCAAACTGATCACCGCCTATATTTTCAAAGGAGCGTCATGTTGCCATGGATACTGAGTGAAAGGACTAATAGAAGAACAGTTGATATCAGGGTTAAGACCCGTCAACTCTAATATCTGGAGTGGGGAGAGACGTGTCATCTGATTGGACCACGTGTAGCGACCTGTAATTAGCGCCAGAGAAGGTTATAAAAGGGCGTGTTGGAGCTCTTGGCTTCATCTTCTACGTGATTCTTATTGAGTTTCTACAATCTTCTACTTGATCTTCTACGTGATTCTTATTGAGTTTCTACAATCTTCTACTTGATCTTCTACTTGATTCTTCTACTTGATTCTTCGGATTCTTCGTTTGATTCTGCATTCGTATTCTACATGAATTACTTCATTTACCACGACGTGGTACTTAGAAATTCTGAATGAGGGGTGTATAGCCACTCTCATCAGGAAGTACGTACAGCTCGGCTACAAGACCGGTTTGAACCAGTCTAAGTCAATAGGTAGTATTAATCTAGATAGAAATGAAACTTCAGAGCACATTTTCAGTAAAGTTGGAAGGATTCTTAATTGAGTATCCTCTCCATAAAACCCAAGGTGGTTCTTCTAACTATGACTTAGGGCTTATCTCCAATATATGGGATAGAGCATAATAGGGAGTGTTAGTTTTGAAGTCATCTTCCAATTAGTGGGAGGTGCAATTTGCAAGGTAGGAATGGTACTTAGCTGCAGATGAAGAGATCTCAAAGACGACCGGTGATGTTCCAGCTACAAGGATGGAAGCTTTCCAAGGACCAGCAGAACAAGACTACATGGTGAGCAAGCGAGTTAAAGATATTGCAAGTTTTCGCGAAGTAGAGTCATTCAATTTTTTGTTAAATTCATTTTCTATTTTAAATTCAGTTCTCGTTAAACCGTCGTCATTTATATTCAATATAATAAATAGTATTTTTCTAGTTCACTTTAATCAATCTGCCTTAATTAGCCTTTTGATTTCTAATTCTCCTGCTTATTGATTAGTGCACTATCACCCCACCCCTGTGATAAGAGTCCGTCCAAGCTTGATTATAAATTTTTATCTTTAAGTCCTCAACTTAAAGATTGGCGCCCTTAGCTTGAATGGTTGCATTTCTCGTTCGATGATTGTTCTCCGAGAGGGGAAGTCACAACTTGTATGACTTAATTAAAGTTAGTTGCCCAAAAGACTAAGTTTGTTTATTAAGGACTCGTCCAAGAAATATTTATGGGATGAAAATGAAAATCCACAGCCTGTTTCCAGTCATTCGAATGGGTTAGGAATTGAATGAGTGAAGCCCCCATCTAGCGACGAGGATAGGTATTGTGCCGGCTGCCGAAGCCTGTCGCACTCCTCTGGGGCAAAGATTAATGAATGACAGATGAGATGAAATAATATATGTATAATATATAAAACTGGAGTACCCGGAGAAAATCCTGCCCCGTCTGTGCTCTCTCCAGCACAAATCTCACATGGAGTGACCGGGATTTGAACCACGGAACTCAGCAGTGAGAGGCCGGCGCACTGCCGCTTGGAGGCTGTCAGAAATAACAATAATCACACAAAAATTATAGTTGGAAAGGGGTCGAGTAATTAAATAAACCTGAACATTACACTAATGTTAAGCTATACAAGAGACCGGGCGAGTTGGCCGTGCGCGTAGAGGCGCGCGGCTGTGAGCTTGCATCCGGGAGATAGGAGGTTCGATTCCCACTATAGGCAGCCCTGAAGATCGTTTTCCGTGGTTTCCCATTTTCACACCAGGCAAATGCTGGGGCTGTACCTTAATTAAGGCCACGGCCGCTTCCTTCCAACTCCTAGGCCTTTCCTATCCCATCGTCGCCATAAGACCTATCTGTGTCGGTGCGACGTAAAGCCCCTAGCAAAAAAGAAAAGTTATACAAGAGAAAATGGAAGATCAGCAAAGCTATGCGATAGCATGAGAGGAATGTGGGGAAGAAATGTATAGAAGATGAATACAGAGAAGATGCATGTAATTAATCGTAAGGATATGTATGAGAAGGTTTCATAGACTTGTATGACTTAATTAAAGTTAGTTACCCAAAAGTCTAAGTTCATCCAAGAAGTATTTATGGGATATGTATTTTCGTAACATTTTGTCAGCTGAAATACCTTTAGTATTTTTATTATAGAAAAACACTGTTCACAGGAATAACAGACTTTGTGCACTACAGTGAAATGGATATCTGCAGTGTTCCGACAAGTTTACACACTACTGCTTCTTAGAAATTCGTTTCACCCCTGTCTAAGAATGGCGAAAAGGAGAAGAGGGAATGAAAAACAATTTTCTTACGAGTTCACAGTTCGCTGAGGTGGGATAGGGTGGGAGATGGAAGGGGGTTGGGGAGTATACAGGTGTTTCACACAGCGTCGTCTTGCCGACAGCTTACGCGGTGTCTCGCATTGCTCGTTGCCATGGATATCCATTTATCTTGCAAGCAATTAATAAGCACGCCGCGAGTTTTAGACTTGGCTTGTTCTTTAACTCTCTTTCTTTCTTCATATTATTTGCTAGTCTTGAACAAACAGGACTATGCTGCATGTTTACGATCAGTGAATTATGACATCAAGAGCTCAGTGTATTTATTTATTTATTTATTTATTTGACTTTATCAGTGGCGAAGTTAGGGCACGTGGGCCTCTCCTACACGTAACCGCGAAAATTACAATATAATAAATATATATAAAAGAAATGTAAGTTACTATTATACAGTATTATAAAATCTACAGTATATTGTGTATAAAATAAGAGTTTTGTCTGTACATTGCTCAGAATTTAAAAATAATGGTATTTCTGTATCTATCGTGTCCACAGTAATAAGGAAATGCACTTTTTAATTTTCCGTCATTTCTGTGTGTCTGTCTGTACAGTATGTATGTATTGTGCCCTACAGACTCCAATACCCATCAAGCAAATGCTGAAAATGTACTGGAAGTAGTGCAGAAATGTTAAATACCTACCTGCGTGGGTCGCTAAGTACAGGCACATCTTACCAAGTATTCCTGTCCTCTTCTGCTCCTGGCTGCACATCTTCAAAAAGAGGAGAATGCCCCCCCCCCCGCCTTTCACTCGGATCTCACTATTTATTAGGCCATCCAGACAAGCCACGCCAAGAAAATCCCCGAGATACACGCTTCAAACCCATTTGACTTCTTTGTGTGGAGCAAACTTAGTTCCCACGGCTTTGCCGCGAACGTTGTATTATTGAAGGCAATGATAACTAGAGTTAAAAATCATATCATGACATTCAGAAAATTATGATTGATTTTACTATCGTTTTACTGTATATTTCCTGAATTTTGTCTGTGGGCGAAGATACGGTCCATGTTTTCAAGCTTGTCAACCCTACATTCTGCCGCTTTTCTTTTTAGTGAATTGGTATAGGTGATTCCCCTGACAGCATCCCAGTAGTTTCATCTCTTTCTGGATTTCTTGACTCTCTCGGACAGAGCACCACGCCCTATCTGACGCTTCAAATCTCCCTCGCGCACTCTGACTACAGTTGGCGCTTTTTTCCAATGGACTCCCAGATTTTATATTTGATGCATTAAATGTTGAGTTTCTCTGACCATGAACAATACGATTCAGTATGTATGTGCGGGTGAGAAAATGGCTGTAGAGAATTTAATAAAAATCGGTATGTTTAATTTTCTTTCTGATATCTCACATCTAATAGGATATATGTCGCCTGATTTCATTGAGTTAGTTCAAGTACTGTAGAAGTTATGAATTTTTAACTCTTGGAAGGTCACAACAAAAAATCAAAAATTTTCGTAATATAATGTACTGAATACTCTAATTGATTGCAAGTATCACCAACAAGATTTTTCTGTAGAGTTAGGAATAGGTGGGGGCCATTTTAGTATAAATATAAAAATTCCGAAAATATGCGGCACCGGTTTTTTTTTCGTGTTTTATTTTTGTGAACCAGGGCCAAAATTGTTGATTTTTCTTTGCCTTTTTCATGTATGGCCCAAGGTCTCAGTGTGAGCTATCGGCGTCAAACTTATCTGCCCTGATAATTTCATTTGCACTCTGTGGATGGCATCCAAGAATACGTTTCTGATGTCGATAGTTCACACTGAGACCTATGATAAGAACAAGGAAAAATTGACTATTTTAGCACTGGTTTGAAAAAAAGTAAACCCACAAAAATGGGTGCCGCATTTTTTCGGAATTTTCATATTTAAACTAAAATGACCCCTAACTATTGCTAAGTCTCTACAAGAATCTTGGTGGTGATACTTGAAACCAATTAGAGGATACAGTACATAATATTTCCAAAAATGTTGACTTTCTGATGTGACCTTATAACATTTAAAATTGTATAACTTATACAATACTTGGCGTAAATCACTGAAATCAGGCGATGTGTATCATATTAGATGAAAGAGCTCAGGAAAGAAGATACAGAGGTCTAGTAGCAAAATTGTAGGTTCTAGATGGAACTTCATAATTTTTCAATGTGGTCCTAAACTTTTGACCGGTACTGTATGTATGTTATTAATGGCCGTATCGATAAATATGCCTACTACATAACTAAAGTTATATAGAATTAAATTTTCGATCATTTGTCTTATATATATTTACCGTACCAGCTATGATAAGGGAGATATCTGTGAATTTTGATGTTTGTTGCTAAGTTCATATCAACGCCGAATCACGAGAAAATGGGTGAACAGTATGTAAAGTCTGGGAATAAGGTGCTACAGTTTACGTTACGAATAATATTTATTCACCCTGGATAAAATGGTAGTTTAGGGGAAGGTGCATAACATTTATTTTTTAAATACCTAATGTTATTGTTCCGATCGAAAGGTATTACATACCGCAACAAAAGTTATAAAATACAAGTTCCAATCATTTATGTCTTATATAGTTTTACCGTACCGACTATAACAATAGAATAGTGAATTTAAAGTTTTGTTGCTTAGTCTATATCAACATGAAGCATTTTTAACATGAGAATATTGTTTAGTAGTGTTGACTGGCGATGGTTTTTGTCATGATTGTCTTATGGTGTAAAACCGCGTTATCATCGGTTCGTATCGACAAGAAAAAATGTGAAGGTGATTATTAAAAATATGAGAAGAAATCGTAAAGGAACGGTCGGTTGAAGAATAAGGCAAGACAGAGTCATAAAACCAGGAACGACTGCCTTTACACTAGATGCTATAATATCACAGAGTCGGAAGAAATCTTTTGTGATATGATTTGTCTCTTCTGCTGCCATTCATCTCCGATAGATGGGATTCCTGAATATTGGCAGAAAGTAGCTGGGGATTCTCCCCTGAACGACGGGTACTGCAGCTAGTCAAATATAACTTTTTTTGCTATGGTTTTACGTCTCACCGACACAGATAGGTCTTACGGCGACGATGGGACAGGAAAGGGCTAGGAGTGGGAATGAAGCGGCCGTGGCATTAATTAAAGTACAGCCCCAGCATTTGCCTGGTGTGAAAATGGGAAACCACGGAAAACCATCTTCAGGGCTGCCGACAGTGGGCTTCGAACCCACTATCTCCCGAATGCAAGTTGATAGCCACACACCTCTAACAACACGGCCAACTCGCCCGGTAAAAGATAACTAAGGTAAATATCTGACATGGGGAATATATAATGAAGAATGAAAGCAAAGCTTAACAAATAAAATAAATCCAGAGCATAAAACTAAAAAAGAAAGAGAAAGTCATAATGAAAAAGTTACATGCAAACTGAAAAATATAAGCAGTGCATAAACAAAACACAGTACATCTTCCCTTGCTACCGCTTTTTCCCACATCTGTGGGGTCGCGGGTGCGAACTGGATCGCACATGTGGATTTGACCCTGCTTTACGGCCGGAGGCCCTCCCTGACGCCAACCCTATACGGAGGTAGGTTTCTGTGGTGGTTGGTAGTGTTGTATGTTGTCTGAATATGATGAGGAGAGTGTTGGGACGGATACATAGACCCAGTCCCCAAGCCAGAAGAATTAATCAGAAGCTATTAAAATCCCCGATCCGGCCTGGAATCGACCCCGGGATCCTCTGAACCGTAGGCCAGAACGCTCTCCGTTCAGCCAACGTGTTGGACAAACAAAACGCAGTACATAATATAGTAATACAGTATAACAATACAAATATAATAACCGAGCTAATTATGAGAAACAACAGTAAAATATCAATGTTACTAGCTTACCTATCACACTCGCACTACACACCACACGTCACCAATCACATGAAACAATCAGCGGTATTCAACAGGTAATCTCTGCATGCAGATTTACATTTTTATATTGATTGACAGCTGATGGAAATGAATTCCGAAGTCGAGACCCAGCCACAACAAAGGATCTATCATACGTTGAGGAGGGGCTGACGGGAATAGCGAGGGAATTGCCAGATCTAGTGTTACATTTATGGAATAATGATAATAAATGGAATGTATTTGGGTAGACTTTCCTTCACAGTTCGATATATAAAAGTAAGTTTGTGAATCTTCTACCACCTGTGGAGTTTCAGCCAGGAAAGAGGTGTGTAACTAGTGGTTATGTGAACATCATAATCCAAGTTAAAAGCAAATCGAAGGCCAGAGTTCAGTACTCGTTGAGGTTTCGAAGTCTAATCGACTGGTGAGGATGACAAAGAAATTATTCTGGGTAATGGGCCATGCGCAAATTTCAATCCAATTTGATCCGATGCCCTACATATTGGATGAAAACAAGAAATGATATAGAATGGATAATAGTTGTCCTTACAAAAAAAAAGAAAGAAAAGGAAAAAGATGTGAATTTTTTCGCTACATTGAAAAGCCTAGAAACATGAGTATATTTTAGGGCTAAGAAGACGAGAGATCGAGTTCAGATTCTTTGATTGTTCCCCTCTTAGTAGCCTTTTACGATGTGTACAGAGTACAGGTAAGGAGTCCTTTCTCTCTACCCACAGAGGAGATAAAGATTTTTTGATACATCGGAAGAAATACGTTCAACAATATGGCAGATGATCATGCTCATAACATTCCCATGTCGTGTCACAAGATAGCTCCACCTATCACGACCTACGTCCAACAATATGGCAGCTGATTCAGCACACAACATTCCCATGCCGTGTGACAAGATAGCTCCACCTATCACGACCTACGTCCAACAATATAGCAGCTAATCTAGCACACAACATTCCCATGCCATATCACAAGATAGATCCACCTATTAAGATTTACGTCCAACAATATGGCAGCTGATTCAGTACACAACATTCCCATGTCATGTAATAAGGTAGCTCCACCTATCAAGACCTACGTCCAACAATATGGCAGCTGATTTAGCACACAACATCCCCATGCCATATCACTAGATAGCTCCACCTATCAAGATCTACGTCCAACAATATGGCAGCTAATCTAGCACACAACATTCCCATGCCATATCACAAGATAGATCCACCTATTAAGATTTACGTCCAACAATATGGCGGCTGATTCAGTACACAACATTCCCATGTCATGTAACAAGGTAGCTCCACCTATCAAGACCTACGTCCAACAATATGGCAGCTGATTTAGCACACAACATCCCCATGCCATATCACTAGATAGCTCCACCTATCAAGACCTACGTCCAACAATATGGCAGCTGATTTAGCACACAACATCCCCATGCCATATCACTAGATAGCTCCACCTATCAAGATCTACGTCCAACAATATGGCAGCTGATTCAGCACATTTGTAACTGCTGTATACAGAAGGTAGTGTTCCGAAACATGGTAATGACGTGAAGAAGAAGAAGAAGAAGATTACGAAGACTTAGTAGAGACAGATGACTAACAATTGTTAACAGGTTAGCACGGTGTAAGGTTTATGTCGACGCGAAATTGATGACGCTAATGCAGAAAAACCTCCACCCCAAAAAACATATCCATTTAAAAAGGACGGTTTCCTAATTTGGAAGGTAGAAGCAATCCCTCCCCTTTCCCTCGTAGATCAGGAGTATAGAACCTCGTCCCGATTCCAATTGTGATTTCACCAATTAGGTCAGCACCATTTCTCCTGTATTTGAGCTGTTTTGATTGTTACTAGGCTTCGGTCAGTTTTATTTCTTTGTGTGTATAATAGCAGAGGATAAATGTAAGACATTTTTATTGAACTCTTGGAGTGTTGAAAAAATTACCGGTTCAGATAGGATACCAGCAACTTGCTGTGCTCCAACAGAGACTGCAGAAACAATAAGTTAATCTTACAATAATCTCTTGGTCGTAAGACTATAATAGGACATCAAGAAGGTGGCACAATTGCTGATATGAAGGAGAAATGTAGACCCACTTACTGTACAACAGGAAAAAAATAAGAAAACTGCTTTTCATCCATTCTTTAAAATTTGACAAAACCGTCCAAGTTCAGTTCTTTCAATAGTAATAATGCATGAACAATGTTTTTATTTCTTTTAACCACTCTTCGAGCACACTTGATTTGATGAGGGATATGGCGTAGGGCGGTGTATGCTTTTGGAGTAATAACAATCGCAATTATTTGATTTTTCGAAAAAAAAAAGCGGTGTTACAATGTCTGCAATCTCAGTGGCACTGGCGAGGTGAAGATATCTGTATCAGAAATCAGGCAGTGTGTATAGCAGTTTTCCTTTCCTAAATCGGAGTTTGGTTCGAATAGGATTAAAAAGTGCGAAGAGCCCTGTCTTTTCTACTGTTCTACATTATTCTTCATTTCAACAATGAAAACATTGTGTGATTAAAGCCGCAACATCAATTGGTAGTAAAGAACCAGTTCTGTTTGTTATAGGGGATAACTGAGTCGCGTGCGGTCCATTTCAGATGGGATACAGGAGTCAGGTGTTGGGGTCACAAACTGGATCAAGTGTTGAATATAGTGTGTTAGGAGGACGAAAAAAAGGGGGGGGGGAGGCCACGTGAGGTCATGTTAGGGACAAAACAACTCTGATCCCTAGGAAAACTGTAGATGAATACGAAATAAATGTATTCTTGCAAAATAGGAAACTGAACAATAATTTTCACCAGTGTATGGACTGATTTCATTCTATTCAATACTGACATGATCTTTCCACCTCTACGTAAATATTTAAAGCCTTTCCGAGGGTATATGATCGTGTTCCGCTTACGCGAATTCAATTGTTCATCGAGAAAAAAAACTGGACTAGACATTCTATTCTGAAGTCATTTGGCTCTCAGCCGAGAGAGAGAATGAAAAAAATCCACATTATTTTCAGTAATCCGACCGGTCAGGAGTGGAATGAATGAAGCCCCCATCTAACGGCGAGTATAGGAATTGTGCCGAAACCTGTCGCACTCGTTCCGGACAATGATTAATGACTGACAAAGGAAATGAATTTATATTGGAGAGTGTTTCTGGAATGAAAGATGACAGGAAAACCGGAGTACCCGGAGAAAAATCTGCCCCCTCTCCGCTTTGTTCAGCACACATTTGATATGGTGTGACCGGGATTTTAAGCACGGAACCCAGTGGTGAGAGGCCAGCGCGCTGCCTCCTGAGCCACGCAGGATTCCGACACTGGGAATGCGTTTGGGATTTTTTTTTGCTATTTTGCTTTACGTCGCACCGACACAGATATGTCTTATGGCGACGATGGGACAGGAAAGGCCTAGGAATGGGAAGGAAGCGGCCGTGGCCTTAATTAAGATACAGCCCCAACATTTGCCTGGTGTGAAAATGGGAAACCACGGAAAACCATCTTCAGGGCCGCCGACAGTGCGATTCGAACCCACTATCTCCCGATTACTGGATACTGGCCGCACTTAAGCGACTGCAGCTATCGAGCTCGGTGTTTGGGAATTTAAGCCAGCTTGGGAAAATCTGGAAAATCGACAAGGAAAGCTCTTTTACATAAATGGGACCAATCATTCACGTACTAGTAATAAAGCACTGTACCGCTCAGTCTACAATAAATTTCAGTGTTAAGGAAATATTTCTTTCTGTTTTAATCTGTTTGCCTTCTAAGGTTGGTTTTTCACTCGGAATCAGCAAGGGATCCCACTTCTACCGCCTCAATGGCAGTGTCCTGGAGCGTGAGACTTTGGGTCGGGGGATACAACTAGGGAGGAGGAGCAGTACCTCGTCCAGGCTGGCTCACCTGCTATGCTGTACAGGGGCCTAGTGGAGGAGATGGTAATATTGGAAGGGATATGCAAGGAAGAGGGAAGGAAGCAGCCGTGCCTTTAAGTTAGGTACCACCCGACATTTGCCTGGAGGAGAAGGTGCGAAACCACGGAAAACCTCTTCGAGGACGGCTGAGATGACAATCGAACCCACCTCTACTCAGCTGACCTCCCGAGGCTGAGTGGACCTCTTTCCAGTCCTCGTACCGCTTATCAAATTTCGTGGCAGAGCCGGGAATAGAACCCGAGCCTGAGGGGGGGGGCAGCTAATCACACTAACCAATTTAGTTGTTTAATACGATAAGCAGGCATTTCCTCCGGTATATCTCCCAACTGTAATGTATTTACAGTATAATGAATAATTCACCTTCCGTACATAGGTATAAGAGGTTCGGCCGAAAGGCGGCAATGGTGCTTCGTCTATATTTTTCTCTAGTTTTAAGTTATATAAATGAACGAGGTGTCATTTAAAAGAAAAAGATCGAAATGTTAATGCAGATTGATCGAAATTAAGATGGAATGATTGTGTCTGAAAATATAAGGTATCAACATTCATTTATTCAAAGACAGTCCGATAAATCTCATTGCACTTGAAAATAAGATAACATATCAGTGTTATATATGAGTTCATAGGGTTTCGGGTTCGATTCCTGACCGGTTTGGGAATTTTAATCACCTCCAATTAATTCTTTTGACTCGGGAACTGGGTGTTTATGTTTGTACCAACACTCTCCTCTCCAAATTCATACAACACATCACACTACCAACCCCCACAGAAACACCTATTAGAAATTCCATCCCTCCAGATAGTGTTGGCGTCAAGAAGGGCATCCAGTGGTAAAACATGGTCAGTATTCACCCGCGAAAACCCATTGTTTTGTGTGGGAATAGTGATGGAATAATAATAATAATAATAATAATAATAATAATAATAATAATACTGGGCGATTTGGCCGTGCGGTTAGGGGTGCGCGGCTGTGAGCTTGCATCCGGGAGATAGTGGGTTTGAATGCCAATGTCGCAGGCCTGAAGATGGTTTTCCGTGGTTTCCCATTTTCACACCAGGCAAATGCTGGGGCTGTACCTTCATTAGGCCTAAGGCCACGGTCGCTTCCTTCCAACTCCTAACCCTTTCCTATTCCATCGTCGCCATAAGACCTATCTGTGTCGGGGCGACGTGAAGCCACTAGCAAAAAAAATATAATAATAGTAATAAAATAATAAAAATATCAATTCCATCTAATAATCATACCTTCGTAACAGAAGTTGTCGTAGGCCTATAGGCAGTTTCCAACATCGTTGTTGCGGCTGCAAAAATCGCAATGTGAAACATGCTTAGAACTTTGGCCGGTAAGTTTCTGTCGTCTTAAGTTCAATATTGTGCGACAATTGTCAAGAAATTCTCGCCCTTCATTATATATCTATGTGCTGCGGGTCAGTATTTCTCCAACAAATATTATTACATAGCAGTTTTTCTCTTGCGCAACCACGACATTTTGTGTCTTGTAAAGTTTTACCGTATCAGCTGTGATGACGGAGATATTTTTGAATTTACGTTACTTTTTGTCTGAGTCCGTCAACGGCATCGCTGGTATGGAAATACCAATAAAATGTCAGTTAATAATAATCAATACTTACAAGTAAAAATGAAAATACAAGTTAAAAATTCAAATTAAAAATTAGAAAAAGCAGCTCTACAAGAGATCAATAGTTGTAACATCCTCCACAAAGCTGGCAATAAGAACACTGAAACAACGAGGAACCTCGAAGTTGAAACTGCTCATTGCGCGTCCACCCTTAACATCGAATGTATCAGCGTAAATGCTGCTAAACTGGAGACACGTGACGGCCTGTTGGACACCTTGAAACTCAGGAGATCTCTCAGAGACCAGGAATATAAAAATTGGTGCCTATTAAACCAGAAAGCAAAGGCGTATGTCTATTGTGGCTACTCCGACCACTACTCTTATACTTTCATATCTCCTTCACACAATATACCTAACATTTGTTTGAGCGCCAGTTGCTTTTTTAAGAAAAACAACAAAATTCGGTAGAGCATACCTCTTATATCAATTATCTCAAGGCGTGAGGTGATAAACTCACATATCTGGCAATATACAGGGATATGGATCAGGAAAATATTAAATTACTATTGCATTTCCACAATTGAGGATTGTACATGGAACTGGAATCACTTATTATAATTAAAAATAAAACTGAGTTTATGACTAAATTTACGTCACAATGAACAATCATTTACGTCTTTTAATTTAACAAAAGAAATATATATCGTGAGATTTGCGGTACAAAGAAAAGGAAAATTTAATCTAAACAAAAAAAGCTATTGGCATGAACTTGAAGTGAGATGTGATATCGCCGCTGATTACACTCTTCTTCATGTTATGAATGCATAACATGTCTGATGCTTTAATTACCTGTTGTCTGCATACACCGCTGTTGAACTTGAAATTCTTGGGAAAACCTGTGAGCTGAAGTCGGGAGCCGTCTGCTGTAATCTTCTTATGTCACAAGGAGTTGGCCTACATACCATGTACGCGTGTAGGGAGCTCCAATGTAATTACGTCCACTCAATATATTTTAAATAATTGGAAAATATTATTGAAACATCTTGTGAAGTCCATCCTCACAAGAAGATGATGTTTCTTTATCAGCATAGTACCCGTCTCTGTTCGGATACAACCACCACTTGTAGACCTCCTCGATTATTACTTCTTCAAACACAACTCTTAGCTCTGACCATCACACTAAGACCACTTCTTCCATTTGATACATCAGACTGTTACATATGATCTGCACGATATGAACTGCTTATGAACTGAGTACGAACAGAATACCTCTCCCCACCGTCGCCTTGACTTTATATCACCTCGCGATGACGACTCCTCTCCCTACTCCTGTTCATCCCTTCCACTTCCACATACAGTAGCTGGCGAATACTGACACTTGGTCGCAATCACGTGTCCACGCACTGATGTCATCAGTCAAGCGTTGTCTAAGCTTACCCAAGCGGTCCGAGAATGACTGTACCGAATGAGTCACCGGGAAATCTCCTTGCACAGTTAAACATAGCCTCGATTGCAAAATACTATGCCAGCTCATCTAGCCAAAGTTACAAGCCACAGCATGACAATATGAAACCAACAAATCTCACTTACTACAATACAGAATAATTACAAACATATTCACTTAACCTATGATGAAATACAATAATATACGTGATACCTAATTATTACAGTCTAAATGATGAGAAACAGAATATAAAAAATCAAATGAATCGGGTTAATAATAATAATAATAATAATAATAATAATAATAATAATAATAAATACTGAATAGAATCTGTAACCATGTTGTACGGTTACAGAACGCCTCCCTCATGAAATAATCGATTAAATGAATCGATTGATTCATGAAATATCTACACAATCACCTGAAATCGAGTACACCATAGATACATGTATAAAAATGCCCTTTACAAATTTGGGTACATAGTATCATCCATCTGGATGTTCGTTGTTACACATATAACACATTTATCAATTATCATTTTCACTTTGATTATACAGTATTATTTACATACAGATTACATTTCTTTCTCACTTCTGTCGTTTCAAACGTTCATTGAGTGTTCAAAAGTAGTTCTCGAAGACATTCCATTATATACACTTTCTCCAAGCACTGGAGTTTATTGCACTGCCGTGCCTCACTTATTATCACAACACACGCTAATTTCACTGAAGTCCTGTTCGCAATGCCAGCTTCATAAAATATGGTGAATTAACATAGTAATGAAAATTAATCAACAAACTCACATGATATATTTCTTAAGATTTCTTATATTGTATGTGCCTACGATATTTCCTTCCTTGTCTTCTAATGAATAAGCACATTTCCCAATCCGTTTCACTACGGTGAAGTATCCCTGATATAACAAGAAAAACTTAGAAAATTGACCAGCTTCTGCTGATGACGGAAGTGGCACTCTGAGTAAAACCTTGTCACCAAGTTCAAATTCATCCAAAATAGTCTTACAAAAATTATCATGCACAATCTTACCGTGTTATCCTTCTTAGGTATAATAACAAGTGGATTTAAATTAGGACTACATGATGGTTCAATTATATTATAATCTAGCATAATTTCAATCTGCTCTTCAACAGCGCTAGCGTATTTTAACGGAATGAGATATTTCGGTCCTACAAAAGTTGAGTTATCAATAACATTAAATTTGTGTTCGTAAAGATGTGTTCTACCAGGCCGATCGCTAAAAACATCACTATGTGATATCAATAATTCCCACAATTCGTCCTTCTGACTTTCCGCTAAATTACATTTCTCCACTGTCTCATACAATTCATCTCTAGAATCTCTCTGTATGGACACATGGCAGACATCAATATTTTTCCTAATATTAGGAATTTCACAAGATCCTTCCGTACTAGAACACACTTTATTCGCACTAATTTCTGACAAAACATCATATGGTAAACTGACTTCCCTGCTACTCTTTCCCCAAATAAGATTGACATTACACAGATCAAAATTTAATTTAGCCTTGTGACACGTTAACCAGTCGGTACCTAAAATAACGGCATAAACTAAATTAGGCACTACTAAGCATGGTTGGAAAATACATTCTCCACTTATGCTAATGGGGACAGCTATTTGTTTATTCACTCTTTGAGACTTGTTTCCAACAGCTGTTACGATGAACGTATTCCTCACTGGAATTTCCGCTACCTCATACTTCTCTCTTAAAACTTCCTCATACAGCTTGGAATTTACACATGACTTCTCACTACCAGAGTCCAACAAAATCTTAACTTTTCTGCCCCATATCAGCAGTTCAATCGTCGGTGTAACAGTAACACTACTTAAATTCTCCTCATTACATAATATAAGATCACTCAACAAATCTTGCCTTATATCTAAATTTAAATTACACTTATAAAATTTATTGTCTACGATCAAGTCGTCACTTAAAACATTTGAATTATTGCTACTTAGGTCACAATCACGTTCACTTACAACTATAGGCTGGTCGACATTAACATGCTTATCTACCTTATACGTGAACTCACCATTTACGGACTGTCTCAGTGACCTGTATATACAGTCCGTTGCGCGTTTAAAGTACTTGGTTCGGTTACGACTTGTTGGTTACACACCTCAGTCGGCCTCCCCTGTTGCCTATTTCCTCTAGCGTCATTATTATTATTATTATGGCCTGTATTCTCCCGCCTCCCAGCTTCTGGTTGATTACCATAATCACGCCTCCCAGTCCTGAAATTTTCCGAACTATTCTGATAATTTCTCTCCCTGTGGAAATTATTATTAGGTCTCTCCTGATATTCTCTTCTGTAGTTACGATTATTCATAGTCCTGTCCTGATTATTAGATTGGTTACCCCTTCCTTCTACATTCCTATTAGGTGTCCTACTATTATTCAAGCTACTACTTAAAGCATCAAAACTTTCCAACAAAATCTCCATTTCCTTAATAGTCTCCACTCTTTGCATACAAACAGCTTCTCTTATTCTATCGGGATAGTGCTTAGCCATAAGTCTAACTATATCAGCCTCAGGTCCAATACATTCTAAATTTCTCCACACCAAAACATGAGCCAAAAAGTATTCAGTCATTCTAACACCCTCGTTAGAATTATACCTGCCAAACATTACTCTCTCTCTCTCTCTACTCTGAACACCTTCACTCCAAAATTTAGCCATGAATTTCTCCTTAAATTCAGTTAGACTAGACATCGAGCTTTTATATACTTGAAACCAAGACTTAGTCTCTCCTACGAAAGCATTAGATAAGATCTCCAATACAGTTTCCCAGCTAATAATATTGTCTCTTAATTGAACAGCAAATTTCTTCTCTACTACTCTCATAAATTCCATCGGGTTGAATTCTTTCCCAGAAAACTTAGGTAAGTCATGATCTCTAGTGATTAAACCATTATTTACAATTATTTCACGTACATTTCTACTATCACGCACTTCTTTCTGGAGTACTCTCTGGCAACTCAGAAATTTTTCTTCCAATGTTTCTTCAGCCTTTTCTTCAATTTTTCTTAACTTCTCCTGTAATTTTTCTTCCGATTCTCTCACCTTCTGTGATAATGATTTTTGTTCACTCTCTAGATCACCTACTTCTCCAAGTTTTCTTTCCACATGTTCTACCCTACTAATACATTTCCTAGTTTCTTGCCCCACTGTATTGGTTATCTTTTCAAACCTTTCTTCTACTAACTCATTGATTTCTCCTTTATTAGACTCGATCTTGGCACCTAATTCATCAATCTTATGCCCTTGTTTGATGCATGTCTCACTAACTTGCTCGATTTCAGTATGGAGATTGCTCCGACCCAATTCCATCTCAGCTCTGATGTCACTACACTCCCTATTTACCTTACTTTCTAAATTATTAATTTGCTTACTTATTTCTAACACCTTATGATCTATCTTATTACTAACATCATCGATCTTCTTATTAATACTAATACCCTGAGCTTCAATTTTCTCACTAATGACCGCTTCAATTTTCTCACTCATAATATTATTCTGAGATTCAATTTTCTCACTAATAACCGTTTCAATTTTCTCACTCATAATATTATTCTGAGATTCAATTTTCTCACTAATAATTTTATTCTGAGATTCAATTTTCTCACTCATAATATTATTCTGAGATTCAATTTTCTCACTAATGATATTATTCTGCTCAGTCATTTTGGACATCAGCAAATTAAATAAACCAAGGTCAATCACCCCTTTACTTTGATCTTGCGTGACAGCGTTTTCCTCAGTTTCTACTATTTTCTGGCTTTCAGCAGGTCCCACCTTAGTCACCAACTTCCTATTTATGTTACCACCTTGGATTTCCTTGGACACAATAACCTCAGCCTCATCACCTGACTGCATATTGCTATCCTTGTCCATCTTCGGTTTCCTACTTATTTTTCGCGATCTCAAAGCTATTTCCCCTTGCAATTCCTCTGACATTACCCCTTAAATACAAACTTCAACAAAATGACCTTCCTAACATTACTCGGTGAATTTAACATGTGCGTACTCATTAAAAGAACTGATCCATGTATATTGCCATTCAGAAACACTTTTTCTGAACCTTTCGAGTCCCACGTTGCTGGCGACACGTTGTGGCTACTCCGACCACTACTCTTATACTTTCATATCTCCTTCACACAATATACCTAACATTTGTTTGAGCGCCAGTTGCTTTTTTAAGAAAAACAACAAAATTCGGTAGAGCATACCTCTTATATCAATTATCTCAAGGCGTGAGGTGATAAACTCACATATCTGGCAATATACAGGGATATGGATCAGGAAAATATTAAATTACTATTGCATTTCCACAATTGAGGATTGTACATGGAACTGGAATCACTTATTATAATTAAAAATAAAACTGAGTTTATGACTAAATTTACGTCACAATGAACAATCATTTACGTCTTTTAATTTAACAAAAGAAATATATATCGTGAGATTTGCGGTACAAAGAAAAGGAAAATTTAATCTAAACAAAAAAAGCTATTGGCATGAACTTGAAGTGAGATGTGATATCGCCGCTGATTACACTCTTCTTCATGTTATGAATGCATAACATGTCTGATGCTTTAATTACCTGTTGTCTGCATACACCGCTGTTGAACTTGAAATTCTTGGGAAAACCTGTGAGCTGAAGTCGGGAGCCGTCTGCTGTAATCTTCTTATGTCACAAGGAGTTGGCCTACATACC